>NW_023416324.1:119799488-119856988 GCF_014108235.1 Myotis myotis
AGGAAGAGTCACAGGTATATGCCGAAGGAAGTCACTGGCATGTACAGAAGCAGTGAGTACAAAGGGGGTGTGGTGAACCTGTAACATCTACTATAACACCCTAAACTGCATAAGGAGAAAATCTAGGATTGTTTCTCTGTTCCTGGTTCTGTTGCTGCCCTGAATCAAGGAAAAATGCTTCAAGTGCCTTCTGTGCAAAAACTCTATAATGGGCACTGAGAGAAAAGCAAAGGGGTCCAGACAGGCCCTGCCACCCACTGGAGCAGTGGTGAGCTGTGGGATCTGGCGGAAAAGTTCTCCCTGCCCTCTAGGAACTAGGTTTTAAATTCTTCAAGAAGACCATGGGCAGATGACCTGTTACATACTCCACCACACATATCACAATACAAGTTTCCTCCTGAAAAATCACATTTCCATTGGTTAAAAAGTACTTCTGCCTTCCTTATTAGGCTCCAATTTAATAAGTCTATGCAAAATTACAAGGAGGCCAGGGGAAAAGGAAACAAATCAAAGGAGAGGCGTCCATGTTGTTGTTTATGCTTACGAAACATGTAATATATTCCAGTGGTTGAAAGTTAATGTTTACAAATTTGGTAGAATGCGCTTTGTCCCTGCACAATAGTCCATTTGTTAACAGTGACATATTTATCTGGCCTTTCCTGGTCCTAGGAAAAAATTATGTCAATTTTCCCTTAGATTGCCTTCCTATTCTGTCACACAAATTATTTCATGAAACATGAATCCAAATGCTCTGTTCTTTTTCAATTTCCTTTCACCACAAATTCCAGAGTTCTGCATTTCATGGCTTTTCAATAACAATTCAGTCTTTTTATTCTAATAGCAAAACACAATACTGCTGTCTTTAATCAAGCAACTTTTGACGTGTCTTCAATAGTAAAGATTCAGGCTTTTGTGTTAAAAGAAAACTTTTAAAGATAATTACAGTGATTTAAAATATGATTTTGCTGATGCATTCTCCACTCTAGGATCCTCATGACTACATTTCCCATCCTTTTGCTGCTACCCTTTTGCTCCTTACTTTTCAATGCTACACAATTACTACATATACAGAGAACATCCTGTCTTAAAGATTTCTCATTAGACAAGCAAATATTTATAACATACTGAAGTATCTAGAAATTTTAAGATAACAATATCCTATGTCTTTGCTAAGATCTAAGATCTAATACTGGACAAACATCTGCATGAAGTAATTCAAAGCAAACAAATTAACAAACTATAAAATCATCCATATAAAATTAAGTGTCAGAAAGAATGTTGTTCCCTTTAAGTCATCATCCAGGCAATACAAGTCTGCAAAATGATGGGGTCTATAAAGACCTCTGAGGTCTGGTCCTGCCTACATTTCCAACCCAAACTCACATCATCTTCCTTAGTCTGAATATGAATAGCTCTTTCCTGCCTCTAAAATTTTAAACATCTACCTGGAACACTCAGCTCCAGTCATTTACCTGCCTAATCTATAGGCGTCCTCTCTGTCTCAGATATCTTTAACCTCCACAGAGACTTTCCCACTGACCTCTAAATACAAAGTAGATCCTACCAGCATTGTCTCTCAGATTATTCCTTCTTTCCCTCATAAGCTTAGTCACAATACGCACGCACGCGGATCTCATTGATGGCATGTGTGGCTATGAGACCAGGAAGCATTTCTATTTTTTGCATTATCAGGTACCCGTCATCTATCACACTTAGTGACTCCCCAATTAACATTCCTCAATTAAATGGATAAATGAATAACAATTTTTATTCAAAACTTTGGCATACAGATCTGCATGTTTATTATTCATTGAGATTAATGAGAGACATGACTTGCTGATTCCTTGAGGCTGCATTACACTAGCTTTCCAGGAGCACAAACTAGAATTTATTGGCTTTAGTTTCCTTATTCCTAGAACAGTGTTTGGCATACTGTAGGAACAGAAAAAGGTTGTAGCATTAAGTAAATCAATGAGCATATGATAGTTTCCAAATTTTTGCATTAGTCAGTGGCAGGGTGTATATCATATTATCAGTGCTCTTTATCTTCCAGTCTCTAAAAACATTACATTTGATTTTGAGATTTCTTTTACTGTTTGATTAAATAAAGTCAATATAAAATATAGAGTTAGGATGGATTCATTGTTTGTGGTTTTTTGCATTATTCAAAGCAGATTGTAAAACTCTTCTGGATTTTGGACAAAATATATTTGTTAAGCTAAATGTCAAATGTTGGCTTACGACACTACTTGGAACTATCATTTATAATAACAGAAGCCAGGATGTGATAGAAGCCAGGATATAATAGTAAGTTATGAGAAAACAAGCTTGGAATCAAATAAACCTACAGTCAAATCCTAATTTAGCTACCTGAAAAATACATGACTTTGGGCAAATTATGTAAGACTCCCTAGCAGTGGTTCTCAACCTTCCTAATGCTGCGACCCTTTAATACAGTTCCTCATGTTGTGGTGACCCCCAACCATAAAATTATTTTTGTTACTACTTCATAACTGTAATTTTGCTACTGTTATGAATCGTAATGTAAATATCTGATATGCAGGATGTATTTTCATTGTTTACGACCCACAGGTTGAGAACCGCTGCGCTTAAAGGAAGACTCCTTTTCATAAATCACTTAATAGGGATAATTGTACTCATATTTTTGTAGAGATTGTAAGAGCCTAAATTAAACAAATAATGTGATGGTGCACATACACATGCAATTAGTAACTTCCTAATACAGGATAGCTATAATAATACAAATTATATTATTAATTATTATTTTGTTGGGATATGTGTTTAAATTCCCTAATCTATTATTAAGTCCCCTTTACTTCTGTTTATGCACCTACTGCCTGACACTTGTTCCACCTCAGAAATTAGTTTCTATTCCTTCACAAAGTTATTCCTTTTATCAAAATTCTGCATTTGGCTTTTTTCACTCTCTTAGCATTTCTTTCTGAATAATCCCTTTTTATCAATAAAACCCAAGTTGATCCCATTTAAGGATATCATTCTTACAAGACAATGGTTTCTTCAAATACATACATAACTAATTTGTTACAAATAGCTGTCTTTAATACAGGTAAATGTTTTCTAAACAGCCGACTCATGTAGTTTGATTCATACTCAGAGAGGCAGTTCCAATACTATAAAACTGCTAGCCTAATAGGAAGGACAAGAGTATGCAAAGAAAGCCAAACCAGTTTGTTGCATCAGGAAATATGCCCTGTAGCAAATGTGTCTCTGGCCAGATGATATTACTCATCAAATGAGACCTGATTTAGAATAGCTGAAGTCAAAAAGGAAAGAGTGTCCTCAAGCAATACATGTGAGCAGCGCAGCTGATAACAAGTTGACCAAAATTTTCCTCAGGAGAGGCACTAGAAATGTCCTAGCCCCAACCGAATTCTATTCTAAGACAGCCAAATATGTCTTTCTTCAAAGAGAAGCAATCATAAACACTTGCACCATCAGTTATCTAGAAAGCAAGGAGAGCATCAAAATACATTGTCAGCTGTTGATTCTTTTCTGTCCCCTAAATCAAATCATTGTGAACAAAGAGACTGGGTACATGTACCTCTAGAAAGTGTCATTGTTCAACATAAGATGTTTAACAGAGACCCTACATTATAAAATGTATTATGTACATGTCAGCCCTGTTTCTAATTCAAAGGACTGTAGCTTCATGTAAATCCAATTTGGATATCAACTGCAAAAGTGATATTCTCTCTGGGACAATCATCTCCTATAAAATGTGCTGATACTGTTCAATTTCAGTGCCTTAATTAAATATGTCATATCCCAAGGATTTTTATTAAATAGAAGGAGTGATGAGAAATGAGGTTTCCACAAAGATCACATTGCTGTAGCTGTTATTGGAAATAAACATTCTACATTACAAAATGCCTACCATCTTGGGCATCAAAAACTCTCAGAATCAGCATACCCATGTGGCTGTTTGTAGTACAGTCACATAGCTGTAACATTTTCTATTTTCCCTCATCAGTTCCCAGTCAGCTGTAATTCATTAAGAAGTTGTTCAAGCCAAATTAAATTTTCCAGAAACTGCATCATCTGACATAAAGGAACTCTGCTTTGGTAATAGAGTCAGAAAAGACCAGCTAGTTTTTAAGCGTTACTCCTTTAATCTCATGTAATCCTGCAACACATACACAATGCACATTATATTTTCTACAATAATCAGTGCACACGAGCACATTATTGCTTCAAGCAACTTTATGATTATTGAACAATATAAAATGTCTTTCTAAAAATGGTTTTAACTGTAATTTGCCTCATTTTGAAACAATAATATGCTATGATTTTGGGACTGAAATTAACAGTTTTTGAGAAAAGCTGATTGTTTATATGCCATTTCAACATCTATGGAAAAACCTGAGTTTGCTAGAGACTGATCAGAGAGGAATAAACATGTGCTTAGTGTTAAATTTGAGAGATGGTTGTATAAGAAGTTCATCTTTCACCACAATCCTACTGGAATCAATGTAAGAGCTGAAGTTGAGAATGGAGACCATATGAAATCTGTACTTCTTGGACACCAACATGTTCCACTGAATTATTTCAAGTGCTACTAAAGGAATAAAGATATATAGAGTGGCTCTAGTTCTCCAATTACTACTTCAATCAAAGCAGTTCTGTTATAGTCCTCAACTTTGGCATATTCCTCTCTCATACAACCTAAGCATTCACATATTATATCTTGACATCCTCAAACTGTTCTTTGTATTGTGAGAACCTTCAACTGAAGTAATGATATGGTGACACAACCTGATAGCTGGCATTTTAAACTTGGCAGTTATTGCCAATTTTTTCTGGACAGTAATTTTCTCTATATTTATATGATTATGTGTTTGTGTATATATACTAACCCATAATCTTACTCTTATTTTGTAAAAATAAAGAAGAAATAAAAATAATAAAATGCTGACATTAGTAATAAGCATTGGCCTCATTTATAATATAATTATAAATCTAAACTGGGCATATAGAAAGGGTTCATTTTAATTTCAACTGAATACTTCAATGGAAATGTTACACTTGGGTAGGAAAATATGAAATAAAGGGACTGTATGAATTGTAAGAAAATATTGTCAAATATTATGTTTAAACAGTAAGATATAATTAGAAATTACATGTTTTAGCTTTTTTTTGGACTGGAACTTCTTGCCTTACTATATGTAAGACTATTATTTTTTTTTTCCATTGAGAGTATGGGGGGGGGGGTGTCTAATGTTCTACACCATAATATTCTATTTCTGAGGCATCAGAATGTTACCAATGACATATCTTTTCCAATATCCTGAAGTAATAATTAAGAAATCTAAAGTCCAGACAGTTAAAAAGACTAATCTAAGATATTATTATAAGCTAATGAAGCAGGTATCAGTGGACTTTCTACTACTTCTCAATCTATAATTGTGAATCATGTCCTTGTGTAGGGTTCTCGAAAGAAACAAAACTGGTATGTGCTATATGGCGTGGTGTGTGTAAGGAGAGAGAAAGAGAGAGAGAGAGAGAGAGAAAGAGAGAGAGAGAGAGAGAGAGAGATTTTAAGGAACTGGTTCATGCAATTGTGGGGGCTACAACTCTGAAATCTGTGAGGGGGTGGCAGGCTGGAACCAGGCAAGAGCTGATGTCGCAGTTAAAGTCCAAGCAGTCGGGAGGAAGATTTCCCTCTTTCTCAGGGCACCTCAATCTTTTTCTCTCAAGGCTTTACAACTGATTTGATGATATACACCCACATTATGGAGGGAAATCTGATTTACTAAAAGTCTACTGATTTCAATGTTAATCTCATTTAAAAATTACCTTCACGGTAACATCAAGAGGGATGTTTGACCATATATGTGGGGACCATGGCATAACCAAATTGGCTCATAAAATTAACTATCAAATGGTACTAAAATGTTCAATTTATGAAATAAATAAAACCAGACACTATCAACATTCTGATACACAAATAGCCAAGGGTTTAAATTAAATTGAAAGTCTGTAGCTAGGTTATTTTGCTTCCTATCCAGAGAAGGTTAAGCATAGAAAGTTGGAAGGTGGGCTAGCTTATCCAGTAACTAAAAAATCTGCCTGAAATATAAATTTTACTCATTCTTTTCAGCATAAAATTAATATTCTCCAAGTTGATTTTCATTGATGTTACATTTTTCAGGTTCATGTTATGAATATTTAGTCTTCCAGAATGTAATTTTATCTTTCCTAAAAGGCCAATTTTTTAACAAGCTCCAGAGAATTTCCAAGAGGGCAAAAGTTGGTCAGTGGAACAGATTGCCTGCTAGAATATATTAATTTATTACTGTAGTATTCATTTGAAAATGTTTGTTTAATGACCTAGGAAAACGTTGCATAGATCCAAGAATAAGAACAATAATTTACTGGCAGACAAGTTTCATGCTACCATACTAACCCTAAAATAAATAATTCCATCATGTACACATGGGGAGGAAAAGATAGGTACATGAATTTAATTACAAATAAATTACAATTTTATTTAAATCCTAAAATACAGTTCCACATGACTTTAATCACTGGGGGTATATAAAAATCATAGAATATAGCAATTTTAAAGGCATCTCAGAATATTTCTAAACTATGCTCCTCATTTTCCTAATGAGCAAACTATTGCCCTTGACAAAGGTCAAACAGCTTGTTAGGCATGAACCATGTCAGAAAACTTGGTGTCTTGTGTTTTTTTTCCACTATAATAGGTGGTTTCCCAGTGGGAAAGCTCTTTATCCAAGATTACATTAATCAAGTTTGTAGAACCACCTAGTAACAAGCACGAAATCTGGTAATTTACCTACTAGCTAACTATAAAAAAGGAACTATCATATATTCTCAAAATAAGCTTTTCTAATGAGAAAAATAACGTGAAATATTTCTCATGGAAACACTAGGTCATGAAACAGCATTAAGGAAACTTCAGTTACATAACAACCAGGTGACATGTAAGGAATCATTCACTAGGAAAGAATGAATATTCTAGTGTTTTTAAGTAGTATAATGAAACTATACAGTTAGCTTCCAGGTACAATATGCTTAATAACAAATTTGCAATTATATTGTATAATTCCTTTTTAAACAAACCTAAAAGGAAACTTAGAACTGTATCTGAAATAGAGTGTGTCCTCAATAAATACTTGATAGGGTTGAAAAAGGTTTTATAGTATAGTTATAATAACACTAGTGATTTTCAAAAGCAAATGTAATCCTTAACATATCTGGAAAAACAAACATACGTTCCCTCCCTACAAGTAGCATCATTCAAAATCTAAGTGGACAAGTCAGGATTAATTCTGTTACCATGGTCTTACATCTTTTTGTGTGTCTAGTCCATTTTTGTGCCCTCAAAACATCTATATAGCAGGTAATAAGAGTTAGTGTTTACATGCCTCCCCCAACATGAAGAGAGATCTGAGATAACATGAATATGGCCATGTCATCAAGAGCTAATGATTTTCCTAAGTGGCCCTTAGATTTGGGCCTGTTTTCATCCTTTAAAAAGACCATAATGCTCTCTCTTGAGATAAGAAGAGGGCTGCAGATAAGAACAGTTCTAACTTCCCCTGAGAGGGAGAGATTCCACTTAAAAGTTGATTGTGTGACTTGGGTCTATGTATAAATAAGGGCCAGTTAATTACTTGCATTACATATTCATGATGGAAATATTAGTTTTCATTATTGGAATGTTTGAATGTCCTTTTCCTGGGTATGTAAGAATCATTAAAAAATAGTAACTTTAAAGTAAAAAATTAATTGGGCAACATGAATAAACACAAAGTTAGGGTTAGATTTTACAGTTTTTTCTCCAATTTTCATAGACATGGTCTGAGTGTATAAAATAAAGGTGACACAAATCCAAATGTAGACTTGTTTAATCATCAGCCAATCTCCATTAAAAGTCTAAAAAACAAATCCACCCATGGTGCAGGCAAGACTCAGTCAAACATCCAGTTCTATTTTTCTTTCTATGTAGACCTCATTTAACACTTGGTCCTTGTTAAATGATTAAAATGTCTGCCCCTACATTTCTCAGCCTCAGATTATAACAGAACAATAATCCACTACAATATCTGAGGACTTCACTCCTGGTACTGCTGTCATCCTGACATTGCTGACACTGCTATGCTACTTCATGACTTCAACATGTATGTTGCATATCGCTATGGTGGGAGAAACCTTGAAGATCATAATCCATACTTTCAGATTAAAAATGGAGGGCCTTGGCCAGGTGGCTTAGTTGGTTGGAGCTTTGTCACATATACCGAAAGGCTGCTGGATCCATTCCCGATCAGGTCACATACCTGGGCTGTGAATTCAATCCCTGGTTGGAGTGGGTACAAGAGACAGCAGATTAATACCTATCTGTCTCTCTCTCTCTTTCAAAAAAAATCAGTGAAATATATTCTTGGGTGAAGATTTAAAAAATAGATAAATAAGAAGTAGGCCCAGAAAGAACAACTTATTCAATCTCTCTTGTAATTAAAAAGGGCCACAGGAATAGAACCTGGTTCTTAGGAATTTCTGGCAGACAAATTCAGAATATAAATCTAGAAATATATTTTGAATCAGGCTGGAATATTTACTGATTGATCCCACACTACGACTCCTTCATTGGCAAATCTGGATTCTAATTTTAAAGCCATATTCATTGACAAAGTGCTTCCTAGACACATGGGCAAATCTGATTACAAACAACAGTAATGACTTCTACCACACTGGTAACATGAATACCAAAGCTAACGCATCTTCTAAATGGTATTAAAAGTTCTTCTATAAATATTGAGATAGATGGAAGAAAACATTTTGCAAATAAGTTTTTTTATATTTATTTTAATGTGAACTGCATGTAAAAGAGAAAATTAAATGACTATCTCTATTCTATTTCTCAGTATTTCCTATTGTATTTTTAAATAGTTAAAAAATACAATAAACAAATGTTCAATTGTGCACAGTATATAGAGCAGATAGCAGATTATTCTACCCAACAGAAAGTGACTACTAGTCAGTATTTTATTTTTTTAAGTAGTTTTTTTTATATATATAATTGATATACAAAGAAACTGACCATATTTAATATACATGATTTGATGACTTTGGGCACATGCATACACTCATGAAATCATTACCACAATCAAGTAATAATCACATCCATCACTTTCAAAAGTTTCTTCCTGCCCCTTTGATGTTGTTTTCTTGTGGTAAGAACACTTAACATGAAATCTACCCTTTTAATAAATTTTTAAGTATGACATATTGAGTTGTTAACTATAGGCCCTATGTTGTACAACAGATTTCTAGAACTTCCTCCCATCTTGTATGACTGAAACTTTACACCTGATGAACAACTCCACACTTGCCCCTCTCCCCCAGTACCTGACAATCACCATTCTATAGAACTCTGTTCCAATAAGTGTGACTATGTTAGATACTTCATGTAAGTAGAATCATGCAATAATTGTCATTCAGTGCCTGGCTTACTTCACTTAACATAATGTTCTCCAGAAACTCACCACTCAGAATCACTCTCTGAACATGTGTCGTGTGTCTGGGGATAAGTGAGGCAGGTGATGACAAAAGAAACTGGTAAACTATTGATAATGCTTGGTTGTGGATACATGGAAGTTAAATATACTATTTTTCTGCCTTTGAGGTTGTTATACATTTTCAAAAAAATTTAATAATCACTCACTAAACCTCATCTATCCTTCCATTCAGTTGAAATAGATTCTTTTTTTTCCCCATTCAATAGCTCATAGATAATCCAACATTAGATACTTCTTAAATTTATGGTCTCACTCAGTAACCTCTCTCCACAGTCCTTTTTTCTCTCTAAACTTAAAATATTTTCTTTGATTTATCCTTTGTTCTTTTGTGTAAACACAGATATTTATGCAGGTGCATAAATGCCCCACCTTTAAAGCAGATTTCAGCCAAAATTACTCAGCAACAGAGACCTCAGTTTATCTTGCTCCTTCTCCTTTATTCAAAGGAGGGCTAACCTCATGGATTACCTGACATCTGGCTTCTAAATAGTGATTTTTGAGGATAAATGATTCAGTCATGCTTTCATTCTCTCATTTAAACAACTAATGTTTGTTGAGTATGAAGTAAATGCTAACATTGTGCCAGGTACACAAAGAAAAATAGGACAGAATTTACATCTTTTTCACCCAATTTAGGTAGCAAGTCAATAATGATTCTTTAATATTCTTGAAGCAGAAAAGAGGGCTACCTAAGGCAGTTAGATGACCTGGAAGGTTAGGTAGGGAAAACATCTTGAGGAAGTGCTTTCTGAGGACAGTAGTAAAAAATAAATACACAGATGGAAAGAAGCACTGTAGGTACAGAGCATAATCCAAAGAGAAGCATAAAACAAACAAGGTAGTGTATTTGGAGAACTATTAACAGTTAACTTTTAGTACAGCATGAGGTGAGAAGCACGGGATGGCTGGAGATCTAGCAGGAGCAAGATAACAAAGAGCTTCATATCGCATGTTAAGGATCTTGGACTTTATCCTGTTGGTAATTAGAAACCAAATGTTTAAACAAGTAAATGATGTGATCAGATTTCATTCTAGATAGATCATGGTGGCCACTCTACGCAGGATTGATTTCAAAGGGATATCAGTGAAAGCATTGTTATAATAGTCCAGATGAAAGAGCATAAGGGCTTAATGTAGGGCAGTAAAAAATAAGAATAAAGAAATGGGTGAAAATTGTTTTAAAAGTTAATTTATAAATTAAGCAGTGTTTCATATCTAATTAGATGTGGGGAATGAGACAGGAGTTCAGTGAGAGAAAAGCATAGGATTACTATTAATTGAGTGTGGGGTTTTTTTAGTTTAGTTTACCAGGTAAAATGGTTGTGCTAATAAATAATAAAGAAAATACTAGAGGAAAAAAAGCTAACCAATTATACAGATTATTTCAGTTAGAGATTTTTTAATTTTTTTTTTCTGGCTCTTTAAATACAGTTCCTCATGTTGTGATCCACCCATAAAATTATTTTCGTTGCTACTTCATAATTGTAATGGTGCTACTGTTATGAATCATAATGTAAATATCTGATATGCAGAATGGTCTTAGGCGACCCCTGTGAAAGGGTCGTTTGACCGCCAAAGGGGTCGGGACCCACAGATTGAGAACCGGTGGATTAAGGTATTACATATGTGTCCTTATCCCCTCATTGCCCCCACCCCCCGCTCGTGCCCTCACTCCCCAGTGTCTGTGTCCATTGGTTATGCTTATACGCATGTATATAAGTCCTTTGGTTGATTTCTCTCCCTTCCCCCCCCCTGCCTTCCCTCTGAGGTTTGAAGGTCTGATTGATGCTTCTCTTCTTAGTATTGTTTTGTGTAATAAGACCTAGTACTAGGCCTGGTGTTCAGAAAATGTTCCATACACACTACCTATGATGTAGAAATTTATGTTGAATAAGCAGAAAATGACCATAGGCAGTTGGCTGCAAAACTTTTGAGAGAATTTGGAAAGGTCTGAAAGAAGATTTGGAAGTCAGCTCCATATTTGATATTATGATCCTAAATAAGCTAAACCAGGAAGAGTATTTAAAAATACCTATAATAATAAAAGGGTAATATGCTAATTAGACAAGACGTCCTTCTGGACATCATCCAGACATCCTTCCAGACGAAGCTGGGGCCAGAGCGAAGCCCAGATCCTGGGTACCTGCCGATGGCCGGAGGGAAGCCGCCCAGATCCCAGGTGCCTGCCAGCAGCCAGAGGGAAGCAGCCCAGGTCCAGGATTCCTGCTGGCAGCTGGCCAGAGTGAAGTGGGGTCCCAGGTGCTGGAGGAAAGCCAGTGCCGGCAGCCGGGGGAAGGAAGGCCTACTCTTGCACAAATTTTGTGCATCGGGTCTCTAGTAAACACATAAAGCAAAACAAAATAACAACAAAACAACAGGGTAAGTTCAGAACTTTGGCAAACACCAATTCTGAAGAAGCAGATAGAAGGAACAGTAAGCTAATATCAGAGGATGAAATGTCATGGAATCTAAGGAAATAATATTACAAAAATGCAAAATAAAGTGGTGAGATCCATTAAGATGACTGAAATATGATCACTTATATGCTTGTATATAGGAGAACATTAGTGAGCTAATTAAGAAGAGTCACAATGAAGTGATGGTGATGGAAACCAGATTATAGCAGTTTCACTGACAATGGAAGGTTAATAACTGGAAATAGTTACGGTAAACCAAACTTTCAAAAAGTCTTAATAAGAGAAGAAAGAATGTGGGGAGAATGGGGCGAGAACAGACTGCAGGACTGAGAGATATATTTCATTGCGGAGGTAGTGATTCTGAAAGTGCAAGGCTGGCATATATCTATAGAAGACATTTAACAGGAGATGAGAGTTTGAAGTGGCAGAAGAAAGGAATAACTTGACAGAGTTGAGGACCAGAGGAAGGAGAAGATGAAACTGTGTAAGGAAGGCAAATGAATGTAGAAAAGGACACAAATATAAAGTGAGTTTTTCATATTTGATTATTTGAAGTATACCTCCAATACTTCCACAGTCGTATCATTAGCTCCAATTTGTATTATCTTCATTATCAAGGTATTTAAACTATTTAATAATCAAAATTATTAATAAATAGACAAGTTATTTTCTTTGAAAAATATAAACCAAGTATTAAAAGGCAAAATTATTAAATCTATTCATATTGTTCCTTATCAAGCCTTGAATGACTACCCCATGAACTGTCAAACTGAGCTAATCTAAGGGACTGACCTGGTTTATAACTGAAGTAGCTAAATTTTTTTAAGTCATTATCGGACTTGATATTTTAAAACCTGCCCTGAAAATATTTTGAAGAGTTATATTCCTAGAATATTATAATCATTTTGTAATAAACTGTTAGTACAGAGTAATTTCCCTCTCCCATATTAATTATGGAAATGTGTATATTTTTTTCTAAAATGTAAATGTTTGTATACATAATGCCATGACTTTAAAAAGCCAACTAAAGCTTTAAAAACAATACAGTGAACTTATTTACTAGTGAGATGTAACAGCTTTCAGACTGATTATTTAAGAGACTGATGATTTTAGAAGATAATCACTGCCATTTCTGTATTAAACAGATGTTCTCATCATCCAGCTTTTTCATATTAATCACACAGAGGAGCCTCCATTAGAATCATCCCCTCAAGTCCCAGATTTCAAGGAACTGAAATAATTTTTTCTTCTGAGTAAACTCACTACAAATTATGTATTTAAAAATATCATCCAAATTTTGTTTTACTTTGTTTTTCTAGATGAAACAAAAAGCAATCAGTAGAAATGAAATTATTTCAAGAAAACACCAAGATTAGTATTTGGTAGTAAAGGAAAAGAAAAGTGCTCAGAGATGAGATTTATAACTTGGCAGACAAGAGGCCTGAACGAGGCATTTTTAAAAGAGAGTGATTTCGTGCCGTAGGTTTGTAAGAAACATTAATGCCTCCAAATGAAAACAACACTAAGAAACTGCTATGACACAGTGGCCTATATTCTTCACATTACAATACTGCCTGCTAAATTTCCTACAGGGAGCACTTAAAATTGCATTACAGAACAGTAATTTCTTGGCAAAAATCCTATTGTGAATCCTACACCCATAGTTTTATGCAGATGATATGTCTAAGAAATTATATAAACTTACAAATTATAAATTCCCACATTTAAGCTACTGGGCAATGTACATCCATTGTATTTCTAAGTGCTATATCAATCTTCTACATCTCAGTATATCAGACAGGCAAATTAAATATTTTTAAAGCCATAGTCATATATTCAGATTTTACATGAAAACTAATCCCATCTTAGAAAAGTAAGATTCTAATTATAATTCTAAGAATGGCATTGTCCATATTGTGCCCCCATATCTTTTTTAAGCACTTAAAGGAAAAATTTTTAGTTGCTTCACCTACTTTTGTCATGGGTAAAATCATTCTAATTGAGTTAGACTCAATTTACTTTAGATAAATTAGTGGTGTAGGGTCAAAAAATAACCTATATAATTATGCAAACAATGTTTCCTAAACCAATTGATCACTTTTACCCTATCAAATATCAATGGAATATGTTTATGATAGATGTTTTTATAAACCAATGCTTGGAAATACCTATATTTCCCTGTTTGACTAGTAAAAGTGAAGTTTGATTCTTTTTCAAAGCTTTTGCAAAATCTCTTATGAAATTTACCATTTAAGAATTCTTTTTGAAAAAAAAAAGAATTCTTTTAGAAAGAATAAAAAACACTCATGTTTAACAGATTCAATTGAAAACTAACACACAATTATTGAGAAAAATAATAATAACCTATTGCTGAGGTTAAGCCAAGAAAACGCAGTAGAATAATCATTTGCTGATTAAAATTACACATTAAGCTCTTTAATGGGATGAACAGGCATGCATGATCATAAAGGAAAGAGTTACACTCCTCAAAAGCTTTCCTTCTCCCATAAAATTTAGTTATAAAAATGTCTCTTTCTATGTAAGACAGAGACTGAAATATTTCAAAATAACAATATTTAAATTTCAGGTCTCAAATCTAATAACTTCTAAGATCTTTTTCTTTCACACCAAAAAAAAAAAAAAAAAAAAAAAGGAAAGAGCATAAGCATCTTTTGTGAGTCACAGAACAACAGAAAAGAAGTCAAAATGGCATCCATACAACTCCCTGTCAAACTACTGAAGAATATATCCATCAGGTTAGGTTCCAAACGAACACATGATTATTCTATCAGAAAAAAAATGAGAAATTAAAATAATACAAAATAGATACTTTAAAGGAATTAAAATTGACAAATGACTTGACATAGATGTAAATAAATGACAAACAATTACTCAAAATAAATGTGGGTTTATCAAAGTTCAATTAAAAAACACTTATTATGATTTGTTACATTTGGTTATAATGTTGGCTATATCCAACTCCTAATTTGAATACTGAAGCTCAGGTAGAGAAAAAATATTGGTATTTTTATTGAATTAGTAGACAAATATTTTAGAAAAATCCTATATAATAAAGCAGTAATATGCAAAATGATCATCACTCCAACACACAAGATGGCCACCCCCCATGTGGACACAAGATGGCCAACAGGGGAGGGCAGTTGTGGGAGATCAGGTAGCAGGGGAGGACAGTTGGGAGGAACCAGGCCTGCAAGGGAGGGCAGTTGGGGCAATCAGGACTGCAGGGGAGAACAGTTGGGGGGGAACAAGGCCAGCAGGGGAGGGCAGTTGGGGGGGGACCAGGCCTGCAAGGGAGGGCAGTTGGAGAGGACCAGGCCAGCAGGGGAGAGCATTTAGGGGTGACCAGGCCGGCACGGGAGGGAAGTTAGGGGTGACCAGGCAGGCAGGGGAGGCAGTTGGGAGCAACCAGGCCTGCAAGGGAGGGCAGCTGGGGGGGAACCAGGCCTGCAGGGGTGGGCAGCTGTGGGGGAACAAGGCCAGCAGGGGAGGGCAGTTGGGGGGGACCAGGCCAGAGGTGGGGGGGGCAGTTAGGGCTGACCAGGTTGGCAAGGGAGGGCAGTTGGGGGCAACTGGGCCAGCAGGGGAGAACAGTTAGGGGCAATCAGGCTAGCAGGGGAGCAGTTAGGCATCGATCAGGCTGGCAGGGGAGTGGTTAGGGGGTGATCAAGCTTGCAGGCAGAAGCAGTTAGGGGCAATCAGGCAGGCAGGCAGGCGAGCGGTTGGGAGCCAGGAGTCCTGTATTGTGAGAGGGATGTCCGAGTGCCCACTGGGATTGGGCCTAAATGGGCAGTAGGAAATCCCTTGAGGGGTCCCAGATTGGAGAGGGTGCAGGCTGGGCTGAGGGACACACACACACACACACACACACACACACACACTCATACCATGCAAGAAGTTCGTGCACCGGGCCTCTAGTGTCCTTAGTAATAAAGAATCTGCCTAAAAATTATTTTTATGACACTGCCAAGCAACGGGAGTTTTTGTTGCATATATATTCTAGTTAATAGAATATTGCTGAGAATTAAAACAAAGAGTTACTTAATATAATTTCAAATGGATGTGTTCTATATATTAAATCAATAGCTAGCATCATAATTAACAGTGAGGCAGTATTATTAAGTTCAGAAAAAATTGTTATCAATTATTATTTTACTAAAGGCCCAGTGCCCGAAATTCATGCACAGGGAGCGGGAAGTCCCTCAGCCCGGACTGTGCCCTCAGGGGATGTCCGACTTCTGGTTTAGGTCTGATCCCCGGGATTGGGCCTAAACCAGCAATCAGACATCACTCTTGCAATCCGGGACGCTGCACGCACCAGTGACCATACTTTTCATACAGGTGAAAGGCATCTTGCTATTGTATGGGCAGCTACATTTTTTTGCCCTAATTATACATAACATGATTCTTCTGAGGCAGCAGTACCATTTTCCCATCTTATGGGTGGAAAAACTGAAGCAGAGAGAAGTTAAGTAATTGGCTTTGTCACACAGTTATTAGTGTCAGAATCAGGGCTGACCACAAAATGTGCAAGCCAGAGTCCATGTATGTCATCACTGTGTCATCCTGTTTTTTCGGTGTTAGAGTAGCCTTGCCAGGTTTTAATTTTTAAATCTAAGAGACTGTTCCCAATATATAGGGTAGGATTCCTAGGCCTAGCCAGCGATCAGGGCTTATCTGTGGGGCAATCAGGGCACTCACCACCCCGCTGGTACCCACCTTGGCTGGTGGCCTGGTGCCCCCACTGGCCAGCCCCACCCCCTGCCACCGCTGGTTGCCTCTCTCTCGGGGTCAGACGCTCAATGCAAGAACTACCCCCAGTCAGGGACAGCTCCTGCGTTGAGTGTCTGACCCCTGGTAGTCAGTACATGTCATAGCAACTGGTTGTTCTGCTGTTTGGTTGATTTGCATATTAGTGTTTTATTATATAAGTTGTTCTTCTGAATGTGCTACCCAATGCAATTAAGTAGGAAAGAGCTCTAACCGGTTTGGCTCAGTGGATAGAGCGTCAGCCTGCAGACTGAAGGGTCCCAGGTTTGCTTCCAGTCAAGGTCACGTACATTGGTTGCAGGCACATCCCCAGTAGGGAGTGTGTAGGAGGCAGCTGATTGATGTTTCTCTCTCATCGATGTTTCTAACTCTCTATCCCTCTCCCTTCCTCTCTGTAAAAAGTCAATAAAATATATTTAAAAAATAAAATAAATAGGAAAGAATATCGCAAGTAGAGATATTGATAAATAAATAGCAGAACTAGCATTTTTATGATATGCACACTTATGTGGCAACCTAAAAACACCAGTTTACAATTTATAAGAATATATAAGAAAGTGTTCAAGCTGAATAATAAAAGTGTTTTCCTTTCCTATGTATCGCCAGCAAGAATACAAACAAAATGATTCTTTATAGCCTCAAAAACATAAAACATACAAAAATTTAAAAAAAAGTGCAGAACCAATTATGAAGCAAAACACACACATCCTTTTCATATGTGCCCAAACACATGCACACAATTAAAGAACATCAAATATCAGACAACTAGATGGAAGAACACATGCCATGCTGTATAATGAAATAATTTCTGATTAAGAGATAGTAAATCTCTAACTATTAACCAAATGTTATCTACTTAAATCCCAATTTTGCTAATATGCCTTAACATTTTTAGCATTGGACTTTTATCTTTATATACTATGTTGAAATTCTAAATGATTTGAAGATTATTAATAGTGCTGAACACATTTATACACATAAAGGAGCCTACTCTTCATAAATTCAGAGAATACAATAACATCTTACAAAACTTAATTAAAAGTTTTTAAAGTTTACTTCAGATTGGTAAAAAGTTACAAGGTAACCTTTCTGTGCCCTCTTTTCATTGATTCTAGAAATGGCTATTATAAAAGAAACTACCAAAAAAAGCTGTCCATCATAATTAAAGGTCATGTTGACAGTGATCACAATCTATGTGTGCTTAAGAATCAATACATGACCAACAGTCTTGTTCAACTCTCTTACTTCTGGATCACTATTTGATGGGACCACTTGCAAAATCAATCACTATTTTCAATTATTCTACTTACATATTTTGTTTAAAGTGGCCTAAAAGAGAAGGGGCAAGCTTATTCCCCATCTCACACTCCTCACCATAAGACATTTCTGGCCTTCCCTTGACTAAATCTACATTTTAAATGTTTCTTTCTAGGGGCTAATGCAATGCTTTTCAATTATTTCAAACCATGTCCTTGGTTGATAAACAAACAAAAAACCTTTCTCCAGAGGTCTAAAGACATTTTCTTTGTAGGTTTATCTTTTTTTCTGAAATCTACCCTCAACTGAGAATCAAAGCCCAAGTCCTATTGATCTGAGTTGCTTAATTCTTCAGAAGGTATTAAAGAGTTAGCAGTTAGGATTCATGGCATTTCATTTCACAGTTGTCCAACATTCAAAACAGAAGTTTGGTTGCTGGCATTTGATCACCTGATCGTCTTATCTGTATGTGTGCATGCATGCCTGTGTGTGTGTGTGTGTGCACGTGCGTGCCTGCTCGCCATCTGTATGAAATCAGTGGCCTTCCCTAGCCCAGGAACTTGTGTTGGTTTATACTGCATATTCTTTTCTTTCAATAACATCTGTCAGTAACATTAATGGAGTATCACAAGTAATATTTATTAGGATAAAAAAGCATAAACAATAATATTTGTTGAATAAACAATTATTTTTAAACTAATTTTATAAAAACATTACGAAAACCCCTTCATTAGAAACAAATTCATGTTTACTGTAGTAACTATAATTTTATCACCTTCAATCTTGTCTACTTCAAACTGAATTTTTATAGACTGAAAATCTTTTGCTTGTCACTGTGTAAGTAGACTGTGTAATACTCACTATGCATGAAAACCATTTCTTCGCTTGAATCACTTGTCTGTTCTCCTTTGAACAATCGCCGGCCCTTAGATCACATGCATTGGCAACAAAAGCACAATATGCCACCTCCTCTGCCGCCTCTAAGGCCATCTGCAGCTAAAATCGCTTTGAATGAATCACTCTCATGAATCATCTGTTTACATTTATTAAGAGAACAGAGAACAAATGATAACAAGAAAGTGCATTAGCTAAATGATGAATATTTTACCAGAAGCCACACAAGATATCAATGGAATGTCAGAAAGGCAATATGGGACTATGTCTTACCTATCAAAAGTTATGTCCAAAATAAATGGACTTTGGGCAGCATGGCCAATGCTTTCATTTTGGCTGTCTTAATGATCAAAGCAAATCACTGCATGATGGATTCAGCTGTTTCGATCACAATGAGGACCAAAATGAATGGATTAGATGTTCAGCTGTCCTGATCATCCAAAAGAAATAGATACGGTCTCAGGGTTTAAAAAACAAACAGAAAAAGTTGCTGTGATCTGGTGATATCTCAAAGTGACAAAAATTATACCTTCAAATGGAGCAAATAGTCCATAGATTACAACCAATGTTCAAATTACATTCACCCTCTATCAAATTACCTGAATCTGTATTTCATAATGGCAATGTGATGGTATAAAAAAATCACTACCATTTACTGGAGACTTTCTGTGTGCCACCAATTAGTCTCAGTGATTCATAAGTGTTCATTCATTCATTCATTTCTCACAAATAATCCTCTGATCTGAGTACTGTTACTACCCATACCTTTTTTAAAATGTTTTTTATTGATTTTAGAGAGAGAGATATCAGTGTGAGAGAAACCTCAATCAGTTTCTCTCTCGCATGCACTCCCACCACCAGGGAATAAACCCACAACTTGGCTATATGCCCTGACTGGGAATCAAACCCATGATCTATCAGTGCACAGGACGACACCCAACCAACTGAGCCACATGGGCCAGGGCATTACCCACATCTTAAAAATGAGAAAACCAAGGTATGAGTCACACTTGCACAAAGTCATGCAGCTAATAATTGTGCAAAATTGCATAGGTAGTAATTGAGTCACTCTACTGTCAAGCCTCAATCCCTTCATCCTATGGTTAAAACACTTAGTTGAATTAAATACTGAACCACAAGTTAATGTCCATTTCTACTTATACTGATATAAGTCTTTTAATTCTAATAATTAAATTATGAAAAGTGCATAAAATATGGTAGTTCATTCTTTATGATGCAAATAAGGCAATATCCTGATACAATAACATACACTAATAACACAAAATCAGATTCAGATTATCTAAGATATTAATGATAAGGGGTCATAGATGAACCCACATCCCAGGTAAAACTAAACTATATTCAATGCTCAATTATCAGAGCATGCATAAACCACAGAAAAGGCATAGGAGAAATCTGGCATTCATTCATCTCAACAGCAGGCCTTAAAATTACCTACTTATTGCTAGATTCTTTGGGCTTCAAGGAGAATCAGTCAAGTGCTGGGGCTGGGTCCTAGGGGAAACATAAAGGAACCATTCCCTTTCTCAATCAGAACAAGTACGAGGTCTCTGCAGTGTGCTGCCATAATTAACCAGCGAGGCAATATGATGCTCAGAACTGCTAACACTTGCTTCAATCCAATTACCTGATTTTGACCATAAATGGAGTGGAAGTAATGAAGGAAGAACTAATTTATACCTGCGGAGTATGGAAGGCCTTTCTAACAATGTCACAAAAGTCAGAACCATAAAAGAAAAAAAAATCAATAAATTCAATTACTTAACCCAATTTTCTGTGCAGCAAAAACCACCATGAACAAAAATCAAAAGAAAATTGACAAACTGAAAAGACTTGCATTTCCTATGACATATTACAGACAATAGCCAATTTCCCTAATATATAAAGAACTCAGATAAATAAATATGGAAAAGACTAGCAAGAGAAACATGGAAACCTATATGACCAAACTGTAATCCTGTAAACATAAAAAAAATAAATGGTTCCTAAATACATGAAATAATACTCTACTTTACTCATAATAAGTGCAATGTAAATTGAAATTATACTGACACAGGGAAAAATTCAACAAGAAAAAATATTTTATGCTATTAGTGAAGATTTTGGAGAAATGGCGATCTTGCCTTACTGGTGAGAAAATAATTTTCTATAACGAATGGAAAGAAAAATGCGGCGATATCTAAAACTTACAGATACATATACTTTTTGAAATGATGATATCTGTAGGAATTTATCTTACTGATAATTTTTCACACTTATAAAATGACATTTGTATAGGATTATTATAGAGTGTTTGCCACAGTAAAGAGATTAGAAAAGAAGTTTATTAAGAAGAAACTATACTTATACTCTATTTACACAATTGAATACTCCACCTATAATATAATAAAGAATAAGAAAGTTGCTTACCTACTAATATCAATATATACATAATATGCTACCTTTTGTATGATAAGCATGCATTTACTTTAATATGCTTAAAATGATCTCTGGAAGGATTCCTCCAAAACAAGTAATTTGGAGGGTTTCTATGGAGGAGAACTAAGAGGTAGGAATACTTTTACTACAGATACTTTTAGAAAGTTTTTGAATATTGAACTATGTGAATGTCAACTATTTAAACAATTAAATTTAAAATAATGATTTGGTTTCAGGGTCAAAAATCAGTGCTTCATTCACTGATTAGGAGATTGAGACTTGCCTTGCATGGGGCCAAATATAAATTCATGATTCCACTCTCAGCAATGCTGTCCATCTTAACAGAAAAATTGTTGAGAGATGAAACATAAATAGATATATAGATAGATATATGGTAGATAGATAGATAGATGATAGGTAGATAGATATAGATATACATACATACCCACACACACATACACATATATATTTGATCCAACATTCTTGTTTTATATACCCGAACTCTCCAAAAGCTCTTTGATGTCACTTTATTTAGCTATACTTGTACAGAAAAGAGCATTTTAGCAGAACCCAGGACAAATAGGTGCTAAGGAAACATGTCTCAGAGAAAGCATTTTTTTCAATAATAACACATTTCTCCAAAAGTTTTAATAAAAGCTATGTCATGATCTGAAAAAATATGAAACAATATAAAATGAAAGCTAAATTTCATTCATTTTTATAGATAGGTCTGTAGCAAAAAGTAATTTCAGGAACTAAAGTTCAACAGGGAATCTCTTTGTAGGAAATAAAATATATAGTTAGCAGAGTAATTATCAGGTAATAGCTATTATAATAAATTACACCCTCAATTAACTTAATGAAAGAATATGAAACATGTTGAATGAAAGTTGAAATCCTGATTCCACATTTATTTCATTACACTACCTTTAGCTTATTTGTAAACCAGAATATGTAGTTTATCTATGTGTGTGTGGCAAATAGCACCAAGAAGACTATATGAGCTTCACTGAAATCTCTTTATGTTAATACTAGTATTTTGAAAAAGAAAATGTGATCATTCCAATTAGATGCATTGTACTTGTTTAAATTGCTGTTTGTGTTTCCTTCCCATTGCTTAGTGAACATTTTAAAGTTCACTTCGTCTCCCAGTCAGCTACTATGAAGGAAAGGCTTATCTGACATGCTTTCCTAGGAAAGTTAAAGTGAATTTAGCTAGGATCAAACTAAACTCAGGCCTTCTCCTCAGGCCTTTCCCCCTAAGAGATTTTTGGACTTAATAAGGATTTTTTGACCTTTAGCTGTTCGCAGTTTTGTGTGTTTTTCCCCCCACCTTCTTTTTCTGGATTATCCAACTGTTTAATATATTCCCACAGACTCTCTTGGCCTTTCAAAGTTTAAAGGGCTTTTAGAAGAGAAGTTTGTGATACACCATAATTTTACAGGAACAAATAAAAGGTCAAAGGACCCAAGCCCAGAGATGACAAGATAGTTTACTGGCAAATCAATACCAGGCTTTGTGTTAACCATGACGAAAGATTTATGAGCAAAGGGCAAATCGTTTAGAGGGGTCAGGGAAACCTTGTGCTTGGGCAAGAGTGTCCTCTTTGCTCTTTTCTCTCACATGAAAACCCTCCTGTCCTGTATCACAGTTCTCAGTATAAGTATCACAAAATACGAGTTTAAAGTAAGACTCTAATATTTAAAGTATTTTAAATGTAAGTTTTTCCCATGTATTTTGAAGGAATTCAAGAAAACATACACTCACTGAATAATATGAAAGTTAGGATGGTCTCCTGGTTTAATAATTAAAGACTCCAGCTTCCATGTGGGTATGGGCAATGCCTTAAAATTCCTCCAAACCAGTCTCTGGAAAACGGAGGGTGCAGGGTTAAGTGCACCACCAAATAAGAGTGTGTACTTTTTTTTTTTTTTTGACATTTTTACAGATGTCCCGTAGTTCCACCCAGACCACCCCTCACCACCACCTTCACCACACTGTTTGTTGTCTGTGTCTATGAGCTATGCATATATGCATAACGTTCTTTGTCTAATCTCTCCCTCAATACTATTTTAAAAGATATGCATGTAAAGTAATTCTGTTAAAATAAAATAATACTTGATTAAACATAAGTTACACTTGGAAGAGGTTTGAACAGAAAAAGTGGGCAAATTGGATTTGGTTAGACTTCTGAAACTCTATCTAAGGACTTATCCTATATAATAAAAAGCTAATATGCTTATTAGACCAAACAGCAGAATGACCATCCGGACAACCTTCCAGACAAAGCTGGGGCTGCGAGGGCCAAGGCAGTTAGGGCTGCAAGGGCCAAGGCAGCCAGGGCTGTGAGGGCCGAGCCCCTTGCATGAATTTCATGCATCGGGCCTCTAGTTTCAAAATAATTTTGTAGTATATATACATACTTGCACTGTCTAAATGGTAACCACTATCTATGAGAATTAACTACTACAAATTAAAATGTGCTGTAAGTATAAAATTCACATGGATTATGAAGACAGCATGGAAAAATAATGTAGATCTCATTAATAATTTTTATATTAATTATACCTTAAAATGCTAGTATTTTGTATATTAAATATATTAATGATATTCATTTTACCTTTCTCTGTTTTTAATGTGGCTACTATAAAACTTAAAATTACATGTTGCTCACATTTATACCTTACATTATATTTCCATTGTCCTTTATGTGTGTATCCTTCAGTATGTGTAATATATGTGCATGTGTAGGTACATATACAAATATACATATATACATATTTGTAAAGAAAAAAAATGTTTATTGGAAAGGAATTCACTACCTGATAGAAAATACTTTCATGAAGCATGTAGAATTTTTTTAAAGAAGGCCACTCTAAATACTACAAAAACAAATGCTGGCTTTGAATGGCACAGGTTCAAGAATAGGTCACTAGAAGCTACGCATAATGCCCACAATGTCAGGGGAGCCTCCAGAGGGGAAAGTGATAGCATGTCTACATGGTTTAATCCCCAGTAGCACAGGCAGTCGCTCGGGAAGACTGCAATAAGCTGCCTTTCCAGATAAGGTAATACAAGTGATTAAGAAGAAAAGCTTTAAAATCCATGCAGTAAATCACTAAAAAAAAACAATGTGTTCAGAATTGTTAAGGCGAGTACATTATTTTTCCTGGGCTGCGGATAGTGTGCTCTACGTGGCTGGTTTGTAAAGGTGGCCCTTGGAGACTCTGAAATATTGGAATTTGGCTTATTTTTATATAACATCAACTAGGCTTTTAAATTAGCCCCAAAGATGTCTTTTCCTCTACCAACGCCTGAGGATGAGACTTCTTCCTGCCACTAAACACTGGGGAGACAGCAAGAAAGATATAAATGTAAAATCCAATTTGTAATCTTGTTTGTGATTTCAAGCAAGCTGCATCAAGGAGTCCTCTTTAGTTAAGTCACCACAAAGTCAGAACAAGTGAGGTTTAGAGTGACAACTGCCTCCATGAAGGAAGTCTAGACAGATCTGAAAACTAAAAGCTTTTCTTCTTGTCCGGCCTTGGAGGGGGGTACATGTCAAATTTCACTAAAATGACCTTTAAATGCATAGCTCATCAGTCATGTTTATTGCCTTGATGATTTAATATAACAAATTGTTATGAAAAGGCATGGAAATTTGATCCTGCCCACCCCCAAGTAAACCAAGTCCAGTCTGAAATGTGAAAGTAGTCGATGCCATTTTCATTTTGATAATGGCATCTTTTTGCATAATCTTTCAGATAAGAAAAAAGTAAAGTCTTTAAACCTATAGAAAATGGTTATAAACAGAATTTTGGAAAATATAATATTTGATTCATAGATTCCACAACTATGAGATCATTTTAGATTCCAATTCTTAACTTTTGTTCCTTTTTTTTTTTCATTGGTCTATCTAGACAAGCCTACACTATGCCCATAGTGTGGTTAAATACCATGCATTGACTCCTGACATTATGCTGTTATTACCTTAAAATGGAAACATTCATTTAAAAGTATATAAGTGGTGTACTTTTAAAGAACCTTTCTGTGGTTTTCCAAAAGCATTCCAAAGAGGTTACTTACACTGCTTTGAAACTGGTTTGAGTTATGGGAAGGCCATAGCCTCAGCCCAGCAGCTGAGACAGCAAAGGAGATGAAAGTTTTTAGCTTGAGATCCAAGGGGAAACACAGCTGCTACAGCTGGCCTGCTCAGATCTCCACACTTAGTACAGTGATGGAGAAGGCGATAATGCTGCGTCTCGGCTTGAAAAGTGCATTAATAAAAACAATCCTCAAACAGAACAGGAAAATCGATTAATCAAATCTAGGCTCCAGGCTGAAAAATGAAATGAGTAAGAAAAAAGAGAGAGAGAGAGAAGGGGAAATCCTCTTAGATTTTTAGAGATATCCCTCTTGAGACATTATCTTGACTAAAAGACATCATAGAGGATGGAATATAACTTCTTAAGAAACCAAGTTTTACCTTGGACAGGTACTTCTAAAGAGTTTCAAATTACTTTAATAGAAAACTGCAGTTTGGCAAATGTGTATCGTCCATAACAGGTGCCAGAAATGTCTCAGGCTATAGTGTGTTTCCTTTTAATAGTTATGCTACAGAACTCACATGTCAAGCTGGTAGATCTTAGAGATGAACTGTGTCAACATGTGGAGTACCTGAAGCTGTACCTCAAAATAATTGTCCCAGGAAGACAAACATGCTTCCATGGAGCTGTCAGAGAAGCTACGGCAAAATATCTAGATAGGGCACTTTTCCAAAATAATTATAAATATCAAAAAAAATGTAAGATTCCTCTTCTCATATTAATAACACCTTCCTCCCAAGGACTTCAAAGTTCTAAACAGTCATTATCTTATTAACCTAAACAACCCAGTTAGGCAAGCAAAAGTGGTATTATTATACTCATTATTACACCTATTTTAAAGATAAGGGCCCTGCCTTGGTAAGGGCATGAAACTTCTCTAAGGCCACACATTAACTTAAAGAGGAAAATAAAATTAGGCCAATTTATTTTGGTCTAGAAGTTCTTCACTGTTCATTAGCAGTGAATTGTGCTTTTAAGAAAAAAAAAAAGTTAATTGAATGCATTACACTTTATTTGTAAATATATATAATTGTTTTGTTTGTGTAACAACAATATATTTGGAAAAAAGGGCAACCTGAAAAAATTATAAAGATTACAAGGCAATTAAGCAGCCTTCTGATGTTTTTCATTTTTATTTGTCAAAAAAACAACAGAAAACCAAGTTGTGCATTTTGAATACTAAGAACCTTGTTAGTTTTCTGCAAATGAACTATAGCACCATAGATTTTATGTTTTCTGAATAATCACATAAATGTGTGAGTCTAGCTGGCCTATTAGTGGTTTTAAATGAAAAGGAGAGATTTATTTATTTCATTTATTTATCCCAACTATAAACATACACAATTTTAAAGAGTTATCACATAATGTCAGCAGAAAATATTTCCATTCAATCAATCATTCATTCAACTACATTTGTTCTAGGTCCTGAGAATAAAGCAGTGACCAAAGATGATGGGGTCCTTGCCCTCATGTGATGAGTGCTAAGTAGAAAAACTGAAGTAGGGTTAAGGTTTCAGAGAGTATAGGGTAACAGTGTGGGTTGCTCTGTTATACAGATAATCAGGGAAGTCTGTCTTCATGAATTTGGGCAGAACAGACAAAAAGGAAATATGAGAGTTAACCGAGTGGGCCACTGGGGTCAGGACTGTCCAGGCTGAAGATGTCCTGAGAGCCTGGAGAAAAGAGAGCTTAGCACGAAAATCAAGGTTCAAGGGAGACTAAGGAAAATGTCAGGTGTATAGTCCTTGTGAAGACCTTGACTTTAACACAAAGTGACTGAAAATCTCCAAGAGTTTAGAGCAGAACTTGAAGTGGTTTCTATTTTAAATGGATCACTCTAGCTGCCTTGAGAAGAAGTGGGGGTGTGGGAATTGAACAGAAATGGAAGCAGGAGCCCACTCAGATGGTGGCTGCAAAATTCAGGTAAAGACAACAGTGGCTCAGTCAGCCACCATCATGGTGATGGTAAAACAGAACACATGTGAAGGAGGGGACGACAGGACTTGCTGCTGGCCTGGATGGGGTGTACAAAGGAAGAGAGAAGTCAAGGATGACTTTATGGCACAGAACTTGAGCAATTAGAAGGTGGAATTTCTATTTACAGAGCTGGGAAGGCTGGGAGTGAGGCAGTCTCTAGGTGTTTGTTTTGGACAAAGTAAGCTGAGTGTCTTTTAGATCTTCCAGTATGAGGGTTGAGTCAGCAGTTCAGTGGAGTTCAGTACAGCAATGCTCTACAATTACATAGCTTTAAGAGATCTTAACCAACTCCCTTCACTTACTTGTAAGAATGCATAGGCAATGTTCCCGCAAACACATGTTCATTAGAAGCTTTGGCAGAATACAAGGTCTCTTGAATCCCAGTTTATCCCTTACGTCAGTATATCATGTTATATTAAAACTATATGTGAAAAATGGTTCATTTTTAAAGGACCTTTACCTTCTGTGGCACTAGTCGCCCTACCCCAGGCGCTGGGCCAGACATGGAGAATGCAGGGGCCATGGCTCATTGAGATGCACTGTGCCCTCGCCACCCCCCCACCCCCGGCTGGGCTGGTGTCTGCAAAGCCTGAAGCTCACCGCCTTCAGAAAGGGCTGAGCCTTCAGCCATGGCCATCAAGGACTACACCCTGGAAAAGCTCCAGAAGCACAACCACAGCAAGGGCACCTGGCTGATCCTGCACCACAAGATGTACGATTTGACCAGATTTTTGGAGGAGTTTCCTGGTGGGAAAGAAGTCTTACTGAAACCAGCTGGAGCTGATGCTACTGAAAACTTTGAGGGCGCCAGGCACTCTACAGATGCTAGAGGATTGTCCAAAACATATATTATTGGGGAGCCACACCTAGATGACAGATCAAAGATAACCAAGCCTTTGGAAACTCATTTTTACTATTGACACTCATCCCAGCTGGTGGACATACTGGGTGATCCCAGCCATCTCAGCACTGGCATGGCCCTGATGTGTTGCCTCTATACGACAGACAACTAAACACATACTCAAGCCCAATGAAAGAAAAAAACTGCTTTGGATCAGGAAGAAAGAGGCCAGTGTTAACTATTTTGACAGACAGAAACCTTCACCTGTAATTTTAATATACCTGTTTCCCTTTCCACCTATGTTAGGAACAAAACAAACCAAAAAGAACTGTTTTGTTTTCCCTACTCTTGAACTTTCTCAGTGTGCCTTTTTATTCATAGACTTTATTTCAACGTTCCATGACTACATACTTTATTTACCATAGGCATTATCTTTTAAAAACACATCCGGCTTTTTAAATATCTAATCTAATAAAAGAGAAACATGCAAACTGACTGACCTTTGCTATGCCCAAGTCACGCCCACCAGCCAATCAGAGTAACTATATGCAAATTAACCCAACCAAGATGGCGGCCAGCAGCCATGGAGCTGGAGCAAGCAGGAGGTTTGGTTGCCCCAGCGATGGAGGAAGCCAAACTTCCCACCTGCCCTGGCTGGCTGTGGCCTCTGCTAAAGGCAACAAAGTTTCAATCATAGAAGACAAATAAATCCCAGATACCTGCTTCCAGCCAGCCTCCACTGGGAGCTTGGGTGGTGGGGGGCCATGGCCAACCTGCAAACAGCCATCAGCCACTCACCAGGACTGGCCAGGCTCCCCAGCAAGACCCTCCACACTGAAGGGGGTGTGGCTAGTCTGAAAACGGCCCTCAGCCCCTCACCCAGGCTGGCCAGACACCATCATCCCAGCTGATCCAGGACACCCTTCAGAGCAAACCAGCCAGCCCCCACCCATGCACCAGGCATCTATCCTATATAATAAAAGGGTAATATGCAAATTGACCCTAACAGCAGAACTACTGGGAATCACTGGTCACTATGACACACACTGACCACCAGGGGGCATACGCTCAATGCAGGAGCTGCCCCCTGGTGGTAGTGCGCTACCACAGGGGGAGCTCTGCTCAACCACAAGCCAGGCTGCCAGCTGCCAGCACAATAGTGATGGCAGGAGCCTCTCCCGCCTCCTCAGCAGCACTAAGGATGTCCGACTACAGCTTAGGCCTGGTCCCCACTGGCAAGTGGACATCCTCCGAGGGCTCCTGGGCTGCCAGAGGGTTGTCTGACTGCCAGCTTAGGCCTGATCCCCTGGGGAGCGGGCCTAAGCCAGCAGGTGGACCTCCCCCGAGGGGTTCCAGACTGCGAGGGGGCACAGGCCGGGCTGAGGGAACCCCCCCCTCCGAGTGCACAAATTTCTGTGCACCGGGCCTCTAATCTATATATCAAAAAGGCTAAGTGACCATCCAACTGCCCCACCATCCCACCATCCAACTGGTCGGTACATATGAAGCACACTGACCACCAGGGGGCAGATGCTCAACGTAGGAGCTGCCAAGCTGCAGTGACTTGGCAGCAGCAGTTCTCGGGTGACACACACCAGAACCAGAGAGGACGGAGCCCGATTCCTCACAGGGCCAAGCAATTCCATCTTTGGCCACGGGTTATGTTGTTGTTGGCCCTGAATCTGGTTTCCTTTCAATGTACACAAATCGATGCGCTGGGCCACTAGTAATATAACAACAACAACAACAACAATAATAACAATAAAGCACCTTCAAGGAAAGACTGCACTTCAAATCTTTGGCCTAGTGGAAGTTATTTTATTTAACTCTCTTTTGAGAGTGCTCAAAGCAAAAGTTAGTATCTTTTGGATGGTTTGGAGTTATTATTGAATACCAACAAATACATGAAGTAGAAAATCAATATCCCAGAGTGTTACTTATGTATAATTTAAAAAATAATTTAAATCTCTCATAAAATCTTCTTTTCAAGCCAATGTCATTATAATTTCCAAGAGCGGGTACATAAGTTGTTAAGAGAAAAAGGACTTGAGGGGAGGTTCAAAGCATCCTTCTATGAATAACACCTACACTTATCATTTAATTCCTGGTTTACAAATAACTTTAAGACAGATGAGGCTTACAGATCTTTAAGTAGGCCCTTCATGTTCTTGTTTTCAATCACTCTCATATATCATAATAGACCTGCAAACAGATACACCACACACACACACACACACACACACACACACACACACACACACATTTTAATTTCCTTTTTGAGTAACATTGGGCATCGACTTTGGCTGAAAAATCATAATTTCAAATATGGGTTGATAAGCTTTATTTCAAAGTATGACAATATATTTTTGAAACAGAAGCTTCAATATCAATCTATACTTTAATATGTATTAGTAAATTTTAATGTTAAATGTGAAAACAGGTAAGTTTAATGAAAAAAGATTGAAGAGATATGAAGCAGTCAGACTGAAGGTAATGGCTATAACACAAGAAAAAAGTAACAAAATAAGAGCTCATTCTTTCTCAACTCTTGCTGCTGCACAGGAATTCAAGTCAGAAGAAGAATATTGAAGCATATATGTGATACAGAACAAAACAAAATCTTCCTGGATTTAGGGAACCAAGAGGGTGTAAGGAAGTCCTATGTGGAGAAGGGCAATGAGAAGAACAGTGCAAGTAATGAGCAAACAGCAGAAAAGGAAGACATAAGCAATGATGGCAGCACAGCACACAGGTTTCAGGTAGAAGTGCTGTTTCTTAGGATCAGGCAGTAAATCATATCTGTTATTTCCTCCACATAGCTTTCTTTTCGTCCTTCTTATTGTTCAATATAAACTATTAGGTACATAGTACAATCACAAAAGATTCTAAAAGCTTAACATAGAATGTGTCTGTCTCTGCAAAATCCATTTCTGGCCTGGAAAACACCTCACTGAGGGATAACAAACTGTATTACCGTTTACTCTTTCATAGAGGCCCGGTGCACAGATAGGGTCCCTAGGCCTGGCCAGTGATCAGGGCCAATCAGGGCCTTCTGGCTGCCGGCCAGCCGGGGCCTCCCTTCCCTGGCTGCAGGCTGCTGGCAAGGGCCTTCCTTTGTTCCATGCCACCCCCTGGTGTTAAGCACATGTCATAGTGAGCAATCGAACTCCCGGTATCCTGGTCAAACTCCCAAAAGGACAATTTGCATATTAGGCATATATATATATATATATATATATATATATATATATATATATATTTCAAATTATTTTAAAAACATTAAAATTATGTTTTAAAAATGCATGTCAGATAGCTTAATTATGATATCATCAAGAAAGTCTAATTTCGTTTGTTCTAGAAATAAGAGAATAAGGACTGGAATTTGGGTAAGTCAGGGACCTTAAGGTCTCCTGATCACAAACTGCACATCAGTATTATAAACCATGATTGATTAATCCTCAACAATGTAAAATGTGAAAGCTACAAAAAGTTAATAGAATTATTTAAAAACAAAACATGGATAACATTTTTAAGAAGGTAAGGCAGCCTTGTTGAGATTTCAAATGAAGAATTAATTCTCATTTACACCACAATAATGCATAGACCATCAACCAGCACACTGATTTTTTAATTAAAAAATACTAAATATTTAGTAATTTTTAGCATAATATACTGTATATATTATAAGCCACAATTATAAGGTGCTTATGCTACTTATCAATAAGGTTATGAATAATAATCTCTCCATATACTATAAATTTAAACAACACATTAAACAATGTGTATCGTTTCCCAGAAATTTTAACCATGTTTTAATTTAGAATTAGTTCCTAGGAAATGAAACGTAGCTTCTAGTATGCATTCATTTTTAATGGTTTCTATCAATCCCTAAAGCCATTTAAGAATCTCATTTAGCATTATAGAACATTTATAATTAACCACAGCAATTTAACACGTGCTAAGTAGAAGTGCAAAAATGATTTGTGGGAAGGAGTACTTTAAGCATCTGAAATATATCTGATGCCAATTAAGCAAGAATCTTTATAATTATAACATTTGTCTTCCGTATGATAATGTAAATTCTACTTTCTGGAATATGACAACTCTTATTAAATAATACTTTTAGTGACTAGCAATTCAGATAATATTAAAGTGTCATGAACCAAAAATTAGGGGTAAAGTGTGGTTGGCATTATGATTTTATTCTTCCTTATTGTAATTTTTTATTAAAAACACCAATGCTTGCCCATTGTGCAATTCTTTATCATCACTATTCTATGCCCTGCTATTTTAGGAATGATAAGGAAAGTGTCTACAAATGAAAGAAGGGAGTTAGGCCAGGATCAAATCGCAAATATTATGGATAATAGGCTAAGAAATTTTGATTTTACTCTGAAGGCAATAAGGACCCTGTGAAAGGTTTTTTAGGAAGGAAATGAGATTGTATTTGCGTATCAAATATATATCTTACAATGGTAATGTGGAAAACAATTTAAAAAGGATGGGCGACTATAAGCAAAGGCACAGTTAAGAAATGACCAGTAGTGAGGATGAATTGTGAGGTATTAGGTCAATAGATTCTATTCATGATGGCCACTGAGTGAGAATAGGATAGGAAAAAAGAAGGGGAGATTAAAAAAAAATACTTGGCCAACTGTATTCATTGACACAAGAAAAAAAAAGGAACAAGATTTGAAGGAATAATAAATTCAATTTCAGAAATATTTTTGCACTGATTATAGAACGTTCAAGTGAAGATGATAGTAGGCATATGGCACAATTGAATCTGCACTTTAGAAGGGTGTGCTGGGAATCATCAGTTACATGAGTGGTTGAAGAGCTGGGAAGGGGAGAGAAGCAGAATGGAAAGGAAAGAGTGGAGGGGAAATGACAGGAGGGAAGGAGTGGAAAGGGAGGAGAGGGAGTAAGTTAAGTAAAAATTACATGCACTGAAAACAAGGAAAGTAGGGAACATCGCATACACACTAGCACAAACATACACACATATATATAGTATGTGTGTAAATTGTGTGGATATACCCTATCCTATCTAATAAAAGAGAAACATGCAAATTGTCCATAACCCCAACACCCTTCCCATTGGCTAATCAGCAGGATATACAAATTAACTGCCAACCAAGATGGCGGCCGGCAGCCATGCAGCTGAAGCGAACAGGAGGCTTGCTTGCTCCAGTGACGGAGAAAGCCAAGGTTCCCCGCCTCCCCAGCTCTGAGCTGCACTCTAAGCAACTATGTTGCAATTATAGAAGCCAAACAAGCTCCAGAGACCTGCTTTCAGCCAGCTTTGGCCTCAGAGCTTAGAGCTGCAGTGATGGCAACAGAGTTTCAATTATAGAAGCCAAACAGATCCAGAAACCTGCTTTCAGCCCTCAGAGCTGGAGCCGGCTCTCAGTTCCAGCGACAGCTATAGAAGGTAAATAAATCCCAGAATTAAAAAAAAAGAAAAAAAGGAGAGGCTGGGAGCTTAAGTTGCCCTCCAGCCTGAAAACGGCTCTCAGGAGCTCACCCAGACTGGCCAGGAACCACAGTGGGGACCCCCACCCTGAAGGGGGTGTGACCAGCTGCAAAGAGCCTTCAGCCCATCATCCAGGCTGGCCAGGCACCCAAGCGGGACCCCCACCCTGATCCGGGACACTTTCAGGGCAAACCAGCCGGCCCCCACCCATGCACCAGGCCTCTATCCTATACTACAGGAGGGCGGAACAGCGCGAGCTGCCATCCGGGCCCCATGTGCAGCCCTGGGCAGCGGTGCATAAGCCCCGCCCCCAGCCGGGACCCCTGTGTGCCACCTGAGCCCCCAGCCAAGACCCCCGTGCTGCCTAAGCTCTGTACTGCTAAGCCCGGCCCCCAGGCGGGACCCTATGACTATTGGAGAGCAGGAAAGTGCAGCTGGGCCCTGCGTCACTGTGGTGATTCGGCCATCAGTAAGTAGAAAAGTGCGGCCTGTAGGCAGCCCCCAGCTGGGCCTGATCCGGGAGCAGGAAAGCAAGCCCAGCCTGCGGGCAGCCCCCAGCTGGGCCTGATCTGGGAGCAGGAAAGCAAGCCCGGCCTGCGGGCAGCCCCCAGCTGCACCTTCTCCCCGGTCGCCATGAGGATCCGGGAGCAGGAAAGCAAGCTTGGCCTGCGGGCAGCCCCAAACTTTCCCTGCTCCCCGGTCGCCATGGTGATCCGGGAGCAGGAAAGCAAGCCTGGCCTGCGGGCAGCCCAAAGCTGGGCCTGATACGGGAGCAGGAAAGCCCGGCCTGCGGGCATCCCCCAGCTGGGCCTGCTCCCCAGTCGCCATGGGGATCCGGGAGCAGGAGAGCAAGCCGGGCCTGTGGGCAGCTCCAAGCTGGGCCTGCTCCCAGGTTGCCATGGAGACCTGGGAGCGGGAAAGCCTGGCCATGGGCAGCCTGAAGCTGGCCCTGATACAGACAGGAGCAGGAAAGCCCAGCCTGCGGACAGCCTCCAGCTGGGCCTGCTCCCCAGTCGCCATGGGGATCCGGGAGCAGGAAAGCCTGGCTTGCAAGCAGCACCCCATCCTGGCCATAGCTCAAGAGAGAGTACAACATGCAGTGGAGGCCAGGAGCCTGAGAGATCAACACAGAGGGGCTCCTGCTCCAAGTCTCCATGGTGTGGCTGGGGGCAGGTCCCCAGCACACACACACACACACACACACACACACACACACACACACACACGGCAACTGCTTCGAGCCCACATGGCGCGGCTGGGGGCAGGCCCTAGCAGACAGACAGACAGACAGACACATACACACACACACACACACACACACACACACACACACACACACACACACGGGACGCCTCCACCAAGCCTCTGCTGCCAGACTGTGGTCATCAGTAGAATATCCACTGAGGGCTCCCAGATTGTGAGAGGGGCAGGCTGGGCTGAGGGAACCCCCACCTCCCGGTGCACGAATTTCATGCACCGGGCCTCTAGTAATATAATAGAAGGCTAATATCCAAATCAGCCAAACAAGGAATGACCAGTCGCTATGATGTCACTGACCACCAGGAGGCAGACGCTCAATGCAGGAACTGCCCCCTGGTGGTCAGTGCACTCCCACAGGGGGAGTGCTGTTCATCCAGAAGCCGGGCTCAGGGCTGGTAGCACAGAAGCAGTGGTGGGAGCCTCTCCTGCCTCCGCGGCAGCACGAAGGATGTCTGACTGACAGTTTAGACCTGCTCCCCATGGGGAACAAGCCTAAGCTGTCATCTGGACATCCACAGAGGGCTCCTGGACTGGGACTGCGAGAGGGCGCAGGCCGGCCTGAGGGCACCCCCTCCCCCAAGTGCACGAATGTTGTGCACCGGGCCTCTAGTGCGTGTATATGTATGTATGTATGTATGTATGTATATATACACACATATAAAATCCCTTTCATATTACATATAAATATAACATATATAATATCCCTGTCATGGTTAATTTTATATATCAACGTGGCTACGCAATGGTACATAGTTGTTTAGTAAAATATCAATCTAGATGTTACTATACATATATTTTTAGATGTGATTAACATTTAAATTAGTACACTTTAAGTAAAGCAGAATACTAGCCATAGTATGGATGGGCTTCATCCAATCAGTAGAATAGTTTAAGAGAAAAGCTGAGAAGCGCAGGTGAACAGCATGTGCCTGCACGTGCACGTGCGCATGATTGCATACACACCCACAGAGCAAAAAGGAATTCTGTCTCCAGACTGTTTTGGACTTAAGACTAAAATATCAACTCTTCGCTGGGCCTCCAGCCTGTGGGCATGTCTTAAGATTTTCAGACCTGCCAGCCACAATAATCATGTTAGCCAATTCCTTAAAATAATTATGTCTCAACAATACCCTTTTTTTTAATATATATATATATATATATATAATATATATCCTATTAATTCTTTTTCTCTGAAGGGATGTCACTAATGTAATCACTTCATAGTCACAGAATATATTTTTGTGTTACAACATCTATAAGCCAAATGAGAAGAGTGGCTCTCTATATGCAGCAGAATTATAGATGAATTCCACTTTCTTCTTTATTCATTTCTGTATTCTATGATTTTTCTTGGAAGAGCATACACCAGTTTTACTTTTATACCCAGATATAAGCAATGAATTCTCTTAACTAAAAATAAAAATTAGAAATGCACTTTACAACTCTAAGTAAATATTTTAAGGCAACTATTAAAATTTTTCCAAGGTTGTATACATGTTGGAAATTGTATACAGTTTTAATGTAGGGGCTTGTTTAATAAAAATACAGTGAAAATTATAGATCCTTTTCTCATTTTTCAACTAACTTCTATAGTTTGACAAAATATTAAACATTTTTAAATGCCTTTGTCAAATGGAAGAGATATTTCCCAGGGCATCAACATCTGTTTACACTCTGATAAAATGATATAGCATATCTAAAAAAGAAGGTTTTTAACTAGAAAGAATGGAAACTGATCAGCAAAAGAACAGACAAAAAGAGGGCCATAAAACAGAAGATTGTTTGGAATTAAACATCCAACCGCTGTCCATTGAGCATGGTGCCAATACACAAAACTATGATTTATCTAGTCCAGAGAACACATAGAGCCCCAAATGTGAAGATAATATCCTTAGGTTTATTAAGCCTGATGTCACTAAACCTTTGAATCATACTTTGAACACTTTCTCTGATTTCATGCTCACCCAGCAGCACCTCAAAGTGAGTATGTCTTGTTAATATGACCATTGAGAGAATATTTGGTGTTTGAAGAAAACAAGTGTTCAAATTAGCATTCTGGTTTATGTCTCCCTGAGCTTGACTAATGTGAGTCTACTCTAAGAAATAGATCTACTCTTGGAGTACTGACAAACCAAGTTTCCGAGCCTGCAATGTCAGGTAGAACCTGGGAACCATAAATTCACCAAGGCAAATTTGCTAATGCTGCCACGTGAGAGAATGGCTTGGGTAGCTAATGTGCCTTAAATAAGTGGCATGCCTCTGCACTGCCAGGCAATGTGAGTTTTTTCATTAATGTTTTACACCATAATTACTTAAATTATATGGTACCTCAAAGTTAAAATGACTCAGATAACTATGCTTTCCATATTATGTCTGTAATATTCTCTTCTCTGGCTTCAGGCAGTATAGTTGCTACTACAACTAGCATTACTTTAAGCTAAACTTTTAAAGCTAGGCCATTGACAAGAGTACAATAAGGAAGAAAAGTATATATGTATATATATATTAATTGATTTCAGAGAGGAAGGGAGAGGGAGAGACAGATAGAAACATCAATAATGAGAGAGAGTCATTGATCGGCTGCCTCCTGCACGCACCCAACTGGGAATCGACCCTGCAACCCAGGCCTGTGCCCCTGACCAGAATCTAACCCAGAGCCCTTCAGTCTGCAGGCAGATGCTCTATTCACTGAGCCCACACCAGCTAGGGCAAAGAAAAGTGTATTTTAAATATCATTAAGGAGAACAAAAATTTCTATTTAAATAAACATCCTAATATGAACAAAGAACTACTGCAAAAGAAATTCAAAGTATCACAAACTGCTCACCCACTCAATATAAAATGATGAGAACGTAGCAGAATCCTTTTTTCCCTTTTTAAATACTAAAGGAAATGAAACCTAGAAACTTCACCCAGATCAAAAATTACTTTTACATGTTGTTTTTATTATTTCAAGAAGGGAAAACATTTAAAAGTTAAAATATAGCTAGTTCCCAGGGAGTATTCAGAAATGATTCACTACCAGAACTTTTTTTAAAATTTCATTGGTAGCAAATTACATTCTAAGAGGAAGACCTATTTTCTAAACAATCTATATAATGGTTGGAATTCCTCTATGGTTTTGAACATTAGAAATGGGTTTTGAACAGGAAATATGGATTACCATTTCCAGAAGTTATTGTAAATGTTTTATATGAAAAATAAAAACTTTACCTAAACTTGAGAAGTATATTTAACCAATATTAAATATCACACCCTAGCAAAAAAAAAAAAAAGTATAAAACAATCCAGGGGGAAAGGCCAAGAACAAACACATAAACAAAGTGAATAAACATGTCACCAGGAGAATATAGAAGCCATATAAAGCCAAATAACTTTCCAATGCTTATTACAAGGATGTCATCTTGGGAGATAAAATATAGTATCATAAATATAAAGGTCACTGAATTTTTCAAGGTAATCCAAACATTGTAAGGGCATGCAGTTAATTCTCCCAACAGTTAGTGTAGACCCAATGATTGCAAGAGCAAGAGCCCCAGCTATGTCTCATAAAGTTTATATCTTACCTATGTGCCCTGACCTTTAGGTATAGGCCAACTTAATAAAGTAAAATAAATTATCCAAACTCCTTTGATATATTTTATGTTTAGTGCACACTGGAAAATTAGCATTTAATTTGTTTTTAAAAATTAAATTTCATACAATTAAATGAATACTTTGCACTTAACCAAAATATATTTTACATTTTGGATCATCCATGGAATCTATAAAAGATGACAGACATTTGAAAATTATCACCATAGTTTTCTCTAGTTCTAAAGAGTCACTTCTAAATTCAGCCTTGATTTTTTTAAAAAAAATCCCATCTGAAATTATGTTTTTGACTTTTTCAAACAATGATTATAACATTAACTAAAGGCTAATTAAATTTGAAAATGAAATTTTAAACAATTGTATTCATACCTGTGATACCACTGTAATTAAACTAGTTATCAATAACAGGAAAGGAGCAAAGGAGAGGCCAAGTATTATAGGCATCTGTCATTTGGGCAGCTTCACTAGGAAGCTAAAGCTATACCCTCCCCAGGGAGCCACAGTGGATAGTCCCCACAGATTGCTGGAGGAAGGAGCTGGGCAGGGAGAAGAACAGACACATGGCCAGTAAAGTTGGGGTAACATAGGGAAGGTGCTTGCTGTCAGTCACATCTGGGAACAGGCCATTGACCAGAATGGGCGTGGCCACTGAGAGGTGTGAAATTTGGGATATTTAATCCCCTGAACAAAAGAATTCACTTTCTTATTGCTCTTGTGCTTGTTTCCTCTTTTGCTCTTGGGACTCTATTGCTGGGGCATACTCTCCTGTATTGGCCCACATGGCCCAGGGCCATGTGGACCCCACCCATAATGTACTAATGGACTGCTGCTAGCCTGATGCTGACCTGGTTCCAACTCAGAAAGGAAACTCTGGACAATGGCTTTGCTTTTAGCTCCACTGAAACCCCAGTACACTTCTTCTATGACTGGAGTGGTACTTTGGAAACCCAGAGATATATTTCCTCGCAAATAAAAATCACTCATCCTTCTGTGTGAGTCTCAAAAAAATTTTTTTTCTCAAGATATATATAGTAAGGACCCAACCCCAGCACTCAGTGGAGAAAAGGACACAAGCTCACTAATAAGAGCTTGGGTGATAAATATTATTTATGATATTTATTCACACAATATTCCTACTTTTAAAATCTGTTTTTCAAGGTCTCAAATAGGTGGTATAATCATTAAGTAACAAATTTGTGGAAATGAATGTGACAAGTACTGAGAATGTGTACATAAAAAAGATTGTAGCTGCATAGGCAAGCTCCATGTTTTATCTATTAGACATGGGTAAATATAAGAAAATGTGTTCTGCAACTGTAGTAGGTTACTCAACAGATTTAAAAAACCTTAAAAATTTAAATTTTGAAAATTTAACTTTTGTAAATTTTAGGAAATTAACCATATAAAAGGTCAACTTGAGAGTTAAACAAGTCCATTGATTCCTGAGTATGACCTGATGTTTTGAAATGGGCCCTTTTTGTACAATAGCCCCTGAGAAGTCAGCTCTAGACATTCTCATGAACTTAAAGAGGTTAAGGCAGTGGTTCTCAAAGTGCTGTTTCTGGACTAGGAGCATCAACATCACTTGGGAACATTTTAGAAATGCAAAACCTTAGCCCTATCCCAGACCTGCTGAACCAGGAACCCCAGGGGGTGTGGTCAGCAATCTTTGTTTTATCAAGCCCTTCAGGTGATGTTCTATGCTAAAATTTAGAATAACATGCGAGTTGAGGAAATTTGCATAAGGTTACACATCCATAATCAATGAAACTAAAGGGAAACCAAGTAGGTATGCTCTTTTAAAACCCAAGCTTTAAGCCAGTACCTTACATATGGCCTTCAGTTACAGGAGACCCTTTCTGTTTCAATTCCATATTTCTTTCTAAACTGTGTTACATTAAGTAAAGATAGTGTACTGAACAAAATGGAAGCTTTGATATTACAGAATCTTACAACGCCTCAAGGTCAGTATTCTGAAAAATGTTCAACTGTCATGTAAAACACAGGAAACATTCCGCATGTATTGCCAAGATTTGAGATTGAAATATTTGATTCCTCCAGCTCCTAGCTGTTGATCTGGCCAGACTAACTCTCCACCCCACCTTTCTCAGGCTACAAACAGGCCTTCATTAAACAGGGAGGGCAGCCTGTTAGGACTGGCACTCTGATGAGGATGGGTGACTTAATGTTGGAAGGAAGAACTGGGAACATTCATCCTCTTACAGGATACACGAGAGGAAAGCAGGAGCAAGTATACAGGCCCCACACCTCTAAAACAGTTCCCTCATTCACCATGTCAGTCACCCAGACCCTCCCTCACCAGGATTAAAAGCAGACTTTTGATGAACTATGCCATCACCTAAACTGCCACAGATCCATCCTGACAGTGTGACCAAATGGTGTGAGTCTGAGTTCCAGGAGCTGCAGATCCTTAATTGGCACCTGGAATTGGCGGGGGTGAGTGACCAAAGCACTTTGTTTACAGGAATCCATAGGTATGGTCCATTTTAAAAGCCGGGTTTCCTACAACTTCACTAGTAATGAAGAGGCTAGCGAAGAGTGACCATTATTATCTCAGAACATAGTCTGGGTGCTGCTTTTAAAAATCCCAAACTTTCCTTTTCCTCAGCATACATGAAGGACTCATTCTTTCAACAACCATCTGTTGAACTCCGGTTCTGTGCCATGAGGGGTTTCAGGTGGGTTGTAGGGAGGCAGGGAGACTAGTGACAGACAGCTGAGGTGGTGCCGGAGAAAGTAACACACATCAGCATGGTCCTAGGAGACACAGAGAGCAGTATTAGCTGGAGTCAAAGTGTGTTTGGAAGTAGAGTCTTACTGGTGGATTAAATGTAAGGGCAGAGAGTTTGAAGTGTAGGTTTCAAAAGAAGTACAATTACTGGTGTAGATAAGATCTTATATGGGGACCAAGAAAATGTAGAAGAAAAAGATCATTGCAGATATGGAGGTCAGGGAACTAAATGGACAAAGTGTATAGTAGAATGGGTCATCAGATGTTTAGATCTTCAAGATGGTGGCAGACATCAGGTTAGAAAGAAAAACAATAAATAAGGGGTTAACGTTATTACTGCATAAAGGAGAGGAGCTGGGGGGTCTCAGTATACGATACCAATGAGGAAGGTAGAGTCTGCTTAAATGGACTTCAAAAAATCAGGGATTTTGGAAAAGATGAAAAGAGAAATAATACTTTTTGTTACCTCATGCTATGTTTTGAGTGGAAAAATGTGGAGCACCACTGCTTTAAGAACCTAATGATATCCCTAGCCATTCTGGTCTAACTGTGGTTAGACTTTCTTCCTGGTTCAGAGAATCAGGTGATGGATTTCTTTGCCCCTAAAGCAGCGGTTCTCAACCTGTGGGTCACGACCCCTTTGGTGGTCGAACGACCCTTTCACAGGGGTCGCCTAAGACCATCTGTATATCAGATATGTACATTAGGATTCATAACAGTAGCAGCATTACAGTTATGAAGTAGCAACGAAAATAATTTTATGGTTGGGTCACAACATGAGGAACTATATTTAAAGGGCCAGAAGGTTGAGAACCACTGCCCTAAAGGATCTTTACCAGACACTAAGGGAGATGAACAAAACAAAATAATAATAGTAATAAATGCACAGAAATGAATAAGCTTAAAGAAGATTCTTCAACATAAGTGACTTGAAGCACAGACTGAATTGGCTGGAACCAGGACCAAGCATTCTGCTCTGATTAATTTCCCTCACCCAGATCCCAGGAGGCTTGCATGCCAGATCGGAAGGCCTCAACTAAGCTCAACTCCAGGTAGCTTTCTAGTCCTTGCCAGGACTTTCCAGGTACTGGCTCTCAAGGTGGTCTCTTTGGCTATCATCTATGGCTTGAAGATCCTCTCTTCCAGCAAATGCTGCCTCTTCCTGGAGGGGGCACTTTCCCACCTAGCCCCAAACTCCTCCAGTGTCTGTTCTTCCACCCCGACTTATCTATATGATAAAAGACTAAGCAACCGTTATGGCGAAACAACCAGAACAACTGGTCACTATGATGTGCACTGACCACCAGTGGGCAGATGTTCAACACAGGAGCTACCCCTGGTGGTCAGTGCGCTCCCACAGGGAGAGTGCTGCTCAGCTAGTAGCTGGGCTCATGGCTGGTGAGCGCAGCTGCAGTGGTGGGAGCCCCTCCTGCCTCCACAGCAGCACTAAGGAGCAGCAAGCCCAGTGGTAAGGAGCAGCAAACAGGCGGGCAGTAAGGAGAGAGGAGTCCTGGACTGCAAGAGGAATGTCCAACTGCAGGCTTGGGCCTGATCCCTGCAGGGAGTGGGCCTACGCTAGTAGGCGGACAACCCCCAAGGGCTCCTGGACTGCGAGAGGACTCAGGCCAGGCTGAGGCACCCCCCCCCCCCAAAGAGTGCACAAATTTTGTGCACCTGGCCTGTAGTTAAGATATAATTGACAAATAAAAACTCTAAGATTTTTAAAGTGTACCTCATGATGATTTCATATATGTATATATGATGACAGAATTCCCCCCATCTAGTTAATGAGCACATCCATCATCTTACATATTTATGTTGTATTTTTTGTTTTTGTGAAAACATTTAGTTCTCTAAGCAAATATCAAATTATATAACACAGTGTTATTACCTACAGTCACTATGTTTTCCATTAGATACTCAGACCTTATTGACTGGAGGAAACAGAGAGTTGATAAATTGGAACAAACTTTCCTGCTCTAGTTTTTGAAGCCCCCAGGTGGAAGACACCAGTTGCACCTGAACTGAGTTTACCAATTAAATTTCTGCTACCGCCTCCTCACATATGGATTATTCAAGTCTCATCAAGAGTCTGTGGGTTTCCTTTTCTTCAGTTTTTTACCCAATGACCTTACCCATTCTTCTGCCGATCATATTAATGATGATGAATTTCCAATACATATTTCTGGCCCAAAACTCTACGATTTCCTTCTCAAATTGCATGAGGACATTAAATGTATAAATCCAAACTCATTATCTTCTCACTCAGAAACGCTATTCTTCTTCCCATCTCTTTTATCTTTGGAAAATGACGTCAACTTCCTCAGTTTCCAAGGTGAGAAAGTGTCATATCTGAACCAAGCATTTACTTTTAATCCCTCATTCAATCAGTTTTTCAACCTAATAACTGCATAACTTCTGCCATATCTGCTAGCACTTTCCTGCCTTCTGATTCCCCTCTCCCCCTGGCGTGCGCGCATGCACATGCACACACACACACACACACACACACACACACACACACACCCTACTAATAGGTCCTCACACTCCGACACATTCTTCCACACTAGACTTTAACTTTCTAAAACATGACTTTTAGTCTATTACATCCTGCAGTCTAAAAGCTTCAATGACTCATTATAGAATAAAGTTCTAACTTCTGGCATGGTTATACAAAGTCCCATTTCCATTACAAATGGTCATGAATCCTAGGCCTGGGCCACATCCTAGATACAGCATGTCTTTGCTTTTTTGTTTTGTCATCTCTAAGACGACAACAACAACAACAACAATTTTCCCTTATTTATCCTTCAGGATATACTTCAAAAGCTGCTGCTGCAGAAAAGCTCTCCTTGATCTATTTTCTCTCCATGAAAAACTGTGATTTCTTTTGTGTCCCAAACACTGTTTTGTGGCTCTCTTGAGCCCCTTATATCTAAGTATGAGAACATAGATTTCATTTTCCAACTAGACTCTAAGTTTCTTAGACATCCTAGGATATTTAATATAAGCTGTTGGACAAGTGAAAGGGGAGAACAGGAAAAGCTTCCCTAAGGCTTTAACATTTTAGAATATTTGGATTTAGAATAACCCAGTGGGGTAGACACAATAGCTCTCCAAAGTTATCCATGACTAATTCCTAAAATCTGTAAATATATTACCTTGCCTGGCAAAGGGACATTGCAGGTATAATTGAGGCCATACATCTTAAGATAGGAAAAGTATATAGTAGTTCCCCTTTATCTGTGGGGGATATATTCTAAGACCCCCAGTGAATGCCTGAAACTTAAGATAGCTATGAATCCTATATAAACTATGTTGTATGTTTTTTTCTACACATATATACCTACGATAAAGTTTAATTTATATATTAGGCACAGTACAATATTAGCAACTAATAATAAAACAGAAAGATTATATCAATACACTGTCATCAAAGTATTTTTCTCGGCTCAAATTATCTTATTGTATGGCACACACTCCTCTTATGATGACAATGTGAGATGATTCACTGCCTACATGATGAGATGAAGTGAGGTGGATGACTTAGGCACCGTGAAGTAGCCTTAGGCTACTACTGACCTGACAACAAGGGTTACTTGAACACAAGCACTGTGATAGCACAACAGGTGATCTGAGAGCCGAGAGGGCTACTATGTGACTGATGGACAGGGAGCCCATACGGAATGAATATACTGGACAAAGGGATGATTCATGTCCTAAGCAAGATGGAACAATTCAACTCAAGATTTTCTCACTCTACTGAGAATGGTGCACAATTTAAAACATATGAATTGTTTATTTCTGGAATTTTCCATTTAATATTTTCAGACCACAGCAGACAATGGGTAACTGAAATTTCAGAAAGAGAAACCTCAGATGAGGAAGGACTACCATACTTGATTATCCAGGTGGGTCAAATCTAATCATAGGAGCCCTTAAATGCAGAGAATGTTGTCTGTCGGTAACAGAGAGATGCAACAGAACTCATCGGGGCTCTACTCATGAGAGGATCTTAGGCAGCTCCTGCTGGATGGGCCACCAGAAAAGCAAGAGAAGGAATAAAGGTAACCTCTAGGAGCAAAGACCAGCTTCTGACTCCCAGGCAGCAAATTAACAGGGGCCTCATTCCCTCTACCACAACCACAAGGCACTGAACTTGGCCAACAACCCGAATGAGCCTGGAAGTGAGTTCTTCAGGACCTTCAGTAAGGAACAGAACCCTAACCAACACCTTCATTCCAGTTTGTAGGACCTGACTCATCCTTCTGACCTGGATAACCATTGTTAATAATGTGTGAAACAGTGTGTATCATTTTAAGCTGCCTGATTGTGGTTATTTTCAAGGTAGCAATAGGAAATGAATATAACAAATGTCCAGCAACAGTTTTGTCAAGGATCTGAGCGTGAGACTATGTGATTAGTCTTTGAAGTCACTTACTTGTACACCTAGAAAACCTGACTAAATTTAAATAAGTAAAAATATTGTTTAAACAGCTTATAAATATGGTCCCCAGCTTCCTTCTTCCTCTGAACATACTTGAGAGAGATAGAGACTTCTCAGCAATGATCAGAGGATAGTGTTTGGTGGAGAATGTTTATACCAGAGTGTGGGGAATCATGTCCTTTTGGAATTGTAATACACTGCTTTTCCAAAATTCCTTCTAACCCTCCTCTAGACCTGCTAGTTAGGAAGCACTGATTTGGAAATGTCAAGGACCAACTTTGTTCTTTAAAGACATTGGCTTAATGAAACCTAAGCTAATCTTAATCTTCTGAAAACTGGATCTTTAAACTGTCTCTAAAAGATCCAGTTTTCAGAAGAAATAACTAACCAGGTCTATACCAGGTTAATATCAATAAAAGCAACATAATACTTATGGAAAAGTATTTACTGAACATTTACTCTGAACCAGGAAATGTCCCGCATGGCATATCTCATTTAATTCTTCCAAAGAACCTAAAAAGTGGTACAGATTATAATTACCTAATCTTCTCAACATGTAATGATCCATTTGGAACTATAAGAGCATCTAACATCCACTAGAACCCTCTGATATTTTATATTTTATAAAGACCATAATGGAACTTTTTACTACAAACCTTTGGACTTTTTAGGACTCAGTGCAAGAAGCAGCAGCCAATCAAGAAATAGGCAAACTATGTGTGAGGAAACAGTGTGAATGCAGAATAAGAGGCGATGGCAAGGCAGCAAGGGAGGCCACCACAAAGGGACTGTCAACTATAGCCTGGTGTCACTGACGGGCAGGCAATGTCAGGAGTGGGGAGTATCCGGGATCTGAAGAGGCAGTCTCCCTACTACCGGGACAACATTTCCTCTCAGTGACTGCAGGAGTAAGGCCAAAAATTACACTTGTTTTATAGTTTCTTTATTTCAGGGGATTCTTTGAATCTGAAATTTCATATGCTTGGTTTCAATCCACCATGTTCTTTCAGTTAAATTTCAGCTGCTTTCAGTTAGTAGGCTAGGGACATACGCCAAAATAGTATACCCAAATGTAGTCATCATTGCACTGCATGCTGTTTCTGGACCAACTACTGGGAGTTGAAAGAATGAGGGATGGGAGGGTCTTTCAACCATCAAGATCATTTTGGCAAGTGCTAGCTAGACAAATGTCTCATCTGGGATAGGAAGGAAGAATCCATGGCATATTGATTCAGCTGAGAAGAACATAACTTTTAATGTTCTGTAATTAAAATTTATTGTATGACAACCTGTTGACGCTACAGTGCTAAGAGATTACTGCTATCATAACAGTATAAGGTCCTTCCACTAATCTCCTTGCTACATCCTGTGCTACTCATGTAGTTCACAAATTCACTGACTAACTCTCAATTGGGAACAAATTCACTCTCTCTCATTTAGGAACATAATTGGATCATCAGGAGGAATACGGTAACTTGCTGTCTTCCAAACTAAGCTAAGCCATCTGATTTGTCCCACTCTCCTAAAAACAAGCAAACACAACAAACAACTGGCTTCATGGCTTATGAAGCAATGCCATTCACCTTTTCCTGAACCCTTTTCTTTGCCTTGGATGATCAGTTCCCTAGCTCTCAGCCAAAAGAAATAATCCTGGCATCCACAGTATTTATTAAAGTGAAAACAAATTCATTGCCCAGTGTAAGCAATGTAATTTGCGGGGATTCAGATATAAATACAAATGGCACATCCCCTGGGAGCAATATGCAGAAAGACCCTATACTTTGGTAATTTTAATAAACTTTTAAGCAAGGTTATATACATGCAAAAATATATTTTTCAGAAACCAAAGTAATAAGGAAGATATTACATTTTACACAGTAATGCTTACTGTTCAAAATTGATTAATTCCTTAACTATTAAATTAATTATATAGAAGCTAAATTAACCTCAAAATTCTTTTTCAAGATTAGTTTGAGTAAATAGATGTATTTTGAATAAAATGTACCACTTTAGGATTTAATAGTTTAGCAAAATTATCTTAAAAATTTCATCTTAATTTTTAACATTTATAGGAAATATCTTTTTTGTAGATTTTTAGAAAACATTGTACCTCAAATTTTACTCTCTGAGTAAATAAGGGAAAAAACAAGACTTTTTCAGGGGAGAACAAAATAAAATGATAAGAGACATAAAAATAAACTTCACTACCACATGATGTTAACTATACGATCTTTATGATTATAAATGGTAAAAAAAGAAAGATGGGGTTTTATTTTCTCATCTGATAAATATTCCTATTTAAACACTATGTTTTTGTGATAGATTACAATCTCTTTACTGTAACAGATTGCCAATGTTGTATATTAGCATTCATTCATTTTAGAATATATTATCTGAGCTGTACCAGTGATGCTACACTTGTGCTTTGTGTGGCTTATGGTTAACTGTTTAGATTAGTACATGTGTCTGCACATTTCACTTATGAATTTGAACTGGATTAATCAAGCAGTTTCCTTTGTGCAGTACTTAGGGGAAAAACAAATCATTGAAACAAAATGTACAAACAATGAAAAATAACAACCTGCTATCAAATTGCTATAAATGTAATATCAACACTGATACGGTGAAAATGCTACAATTTTTTCTCACCACTGTATTCTTTTCTTTTTGAGGTTATATAAAGCTGATGTTCTGTTTTTAATCCAAAAGGGCCACATGCAAACTTAACTGCCTAAGGAATCATCTTTTTACCATACATATCACATAGCATCTTGCATAACACAGAGCTATGGATGTGTGTGCATTTCTGACATGAATATCTGAATACCTTTCACGTCAGGAAGAATGTCTTATGCTTGTCCTCTTCATCAGAATCTAGAATAGTGCTCTGCACAGAGAAGACATTCTAAAAATATGTATTGGATTTATGTGTTCCAAAGTTATGGAAACTGTAATTGTTGTTTTCACAAGAACAGAAGGCACAACAGTAAATTTTTGGTTGAATTTCATTATGGTTTTAGATACAGCAGTTACCCTGGTTACATCATGCCATGTATTATAATCCTTATGGCTTGCAAGCAAGTAATACCAGTTATTACCCGGATCAATTCTGTTTTCTCAGGAAGACCTCCATTTTTCTCAATTATTTAAAATAGATCTGTAGTTACTAGCTTCTTAGATCTCCAAAATGACTCCCATACTGGAGAATAGGAACATCTGTGAAAAACTTCGACACGGGAACGTGTATGATATTCTTCCTGCTTAACATTTCTATGGACCCTCATAACTTTGCACATCACACGCTAACCTCACTCATTACGTCTAGCCCTATGCTGTTTGCTCCACCGGCCATTCGCCTGGTCAGCATTTTACATGTAACAGAAAAGCCCAAAATGTTTCCCCATTGTCCCCATTAGAATGTTTTCCTAACTTTCCCAGCTCACTCAAAACAAGGTATAACGAAAGTTGCCATGAAAAGAAAATCATTTAATATGCTTCATAAATAAAACAACTATGTGTTAATTTCAACACAAATTTATAGCCTTCTCACTGGACAATAAGGTATCTGAGTTAAATGTATTTGTGTAAATATATAATCTCAGGTTTGCATTTCCTAGTTGAATACAAACTACCCAATACAAATTTATTCTGAAGATCATAGAATTAAAGTTTTTCAATAGAAAATTATTTTAAGGGTAAGATTTTGGGGAAATGGTTCTACTGTGAAAAAATAGAAACTCAATATTAATTCTGATTTTTAAAGGAAATTAGCAAGTCACATCAAATTAGATTTGTTTGTGGTTTGATAGGAAAAATGACAATATTCCTTGCTTGACAAGCTAACATTTCAATATAAAATATATTTAGCTTTACATTCAGATGTTGAACATGATTTTCAAATAGAAGATGTAGACACACTTTGTCTGTATCTATGTCTATTTATATCTATTTCTGTATACATCAAGGTGGCTTCAACAAAATTCAATCATAACAAAAATAATTCTTAGAAATGCTATTTTATGTTCACTAAACAGGCCCAAATATTACCCAATTTGAAACATAAACCCATTTCAACTGTATCTTCTTTGCATTGTTTTTATATGAATATTGTTTGCATGTTCATTAAAATTATAATTCTCATAATTAAATTTAGAAATAGAAAGAAAGGACAGAAAAGTATCATAAAATTATTTTAAATACAAACATTTGCCAAAAAACTGTAGAAAAGTTTAAAAAATATTTTCCATTTATTAATAACAATGTTTGCATGTGTGAAAAAAGAGGGAAAAGTACATAGAGGGTAGCATTTTCTACAGGTGTTCCTTTGACCACCTCTGCCCAAAAAGGGTTGCTGCACCTAAGGCAAGAAAGACGGGGACTGCTAAATCTTAAAAACCAATTTATGGATTATAGAACCCCGCTTTACACCCTTGCCCCACCATACCATTTCCTTGGATATACACATACTGTCTTTCATAAAGAAACTGATCTTACATGGACATACAGAATATGTTTTGCAATGGTGCACTGTTGAGGTGTAAGCTCACATAGCAATCCAGATGACTAAAAATATATTTGGGAACCTGAGAACTCTTCATACAGTTTATTAAATATTCATCTGGATAATTCCTGTTTTGCCCTAGTGAACACACTCTTAATGTACATAGTGTTTAAACTGTGGTGTATAATGATACACAGCTTTGTTTATACTGTATCTCTTGGGACAAGTGGGATGGTGGAAAACAAAAAAAATATATAGTCTATAATACTGTTCCATAAAATAACTCTACTGGTATCAAAATGTGATCCTACACATAGCATCAATCTACACAGGAAGGTTTTATGCTGTACAGAGATATCCTTTGCACTTCAGTTACCAGCAGCCAAGAATGTGATTAGAATAAGGAGACAAAATTGCCCACTATGTTGCAGTTCCTGTTGGAAATATTTGGTCTTTCATTGATTTTGACAAATTGGGACACTATTTCCATTAAAGTTTCTGCTTATCCTAGAGAATAATTCAGTACCTCATTAAGAAAATTCCTTTGCTCTTAACTTGAATATTTCAAGGGATGGTTCCTTTACCACAAACCAAAGCAATCAGTTCCATTCCTGTGCATTTTTTTCTTTTCTTTAGATTATTGTTCCATGAAGCTACCTTTTCAGGAAACTGGAAAATTGCCTTCTTCACTTATAGTACCTTAGATGCATTTGTAGCCTTATGATTATATCTCTCTTTATCCCCATGGGATAGGAGCAAAATGCTAGCAGTCTAAGGATACAGGAAATTGAAATTTTGTCACCTGCAGAGGATGAAGAAAGTGTTTGATTTTTTTCCCCTTCAATGTAAAGAAAGGACCTCTCTTGTGAGTGAAAGAAAATTACCTTCCCTTCAGTAAGACACATCTGGAAATATTCTTAACAATAGTCTCGCAGAATGACTAAGAAAGCTGATACCAATGTTTTTGTGATTTATTACAAGAATGCAGTAGAGTCTTTATGGGATGTTTTCTTTTACTCAGCTATTTGCTTGGGAATCATGATGCAACTGATAGCCAGAAACAGAAATTTTTCTTCACTGACGGGCATTTTGCTGCGGAAATTTACACGCTGCATCAAAATAGAGTTGAAACCAAAATAGCCCCATGGGTTCCTCAGACTTCCAGAAATGCCTTCTAGCTTGTTTTAAAAATGAAATAAATTGGCTACAAATTTTCTTCAAGATCCCTTATCTTGTTATTCATCAAATCTCCAACATAATATTTTCTGCCATCTACTAAGATCTCATGCTCTGCAGGCAGAAAATGAGACTACAGCAGAGAAACCCAATTTGCTTTAGAATTGACACTAACACCAGAACCTCTGTCTATTCTTGTCTTAAAAGCTTGTTAGACTCTGGATGGGGAGGAAAGTTTCCGTGCTGACAGTCGTAGCATATCAAAAGTGCATTATCAGTTCAGAGAAAGATGATTTTGTTCAATGAGACATTTCTTACTCTCTCGCTCAGGCGACAGCATTCCTGGCTAATTACCCAATTACAACTATATGAGGTACGGGGAGAGAATCAAGGCCGCAAAGAAAGGAGGCCGTGGAGCCACCAGGACCTGATAGACTATATTCCTGTTCCAGTAATGCACCAGAAGAACCAGAGCACAGCAGAAGAGGATTACAATAGGCACTGCAGCAGACTCACTAATAAGGTTACTGCCAAGTTTTATAGAGGATGTGACTACAAACCTGAGGGACCTTAAAGACAAAAGAAAATTTAAAAGTCAAGGTCTGGGCTGGAATTCAAAAAGAAAAACCAAGTACTCCAAAAGCTGACAATATCATCCAATGCAATGCTAAATAGAAATAGAGTGAATATAATGTGTGGTTTAAAATATTATTGTCTTTTCTTTATATAATGTCAATATCTTTTAGACAAAAAGGTCTACTACTAGAATTTTACAATTTAATCCATAATTTAAGGCACTATCCAAAGGTAACAGAAAAACTATGATTGCTTTTGATTGTTAAAGTCCTCACACTAAAATTCAGGATAAAATAAACATAGGAAAATTGAGCCTTATATAACACTAAAGCAGGAAGGGAATTATGCACTCAAGCACAAGATAAAAAGGAAAAAATACACTTGGTACATCACAGCTGTCTTCCATTACATATAATTATCCATTCTCAGCCTGAGCTAGGGAACAAAAGCTTAGAAAGAACAATGGGTATGAGGATGTCAAAAGGTAATACCTCTCTTCAACTATGTAGCCTTTTATTTCTTTTTTTTTTTTTTAAGAAGTTCAGGTAGAACCTGTTTTTGTATTAGAAACTTTATTAGCAAGCTTATATTAAAAGATGTTAAAATATCAATCAAGAATGAATTTTAGCTATCAAAAAGTAAATTATAAAGGTATTTCTGTTTTAGAGTAAAATAATAATTTTATTGAAAATAAGCATATGATTTATTTAAAATAAGACTTTCTTTTTAGAGAGAGAGATCAAAGGGCAGCCTGCTGCACGCCCCCTACTGGGGATCAGGCCCACAACCTGTGCATATGCCCTGACTGGGGAATTGAACCAGCAAGGGCTGTCTATGGGGCCAAGCTCAACCAACTGAGCCACACCAGCTAGAGTGAGCATCACAATTTTTTAAAAAAAGAAACTTTTCTGTTGTAACAAATAATTCAACTATTTAACTATTCTAATCAAATGATATAATCTTTTAAAAGTTATCTCAATAATGTTATAACTAAAATATTTGAATTAATTTGTCTCTAATTGTTCAACTTACCACAGTAATTAAACTTGTATATAACACATTTTAGGTTGAATCTCTCCATTTAAATCAACATTTCTTGTGTTAATAAAGTTTTCAAACTTTTATATTTGCTTCCCATCCATAATGAATAGCTTTACACAAGAAAGTTGGTGTTTCACATCTGCTACAGTTAAATAATGTAATGAGGAGTAACTTCAATATATAGGTCACTAACACTTGGTCATCCTTTCAAATAGCTTTTACAGCTATTTAAGATAAGATGATACAATGGCAACTGACAACAAACAAAAAGTTGTGTAAAATATGAATCATGAATTTAAAGCAAAGAAACACCTTTATTTTTCACTGGGTATTTTATTATTCACTGTATTCACAGTTTAGTTCTTAGTTTTAATCTGCACGAACACTGTGTGCCGCTTTGCTTCTGTTGGGGTTTGTTGGTTTGGTTTGTTTTAGCAGGCTTGACCAACTCCATCTATTTGCCTGTAGGTGACAGAACGCTGTAATGAAAATAAGTTAACAGTAGGTCCAAAGGTTGATGACATCATAGTTTCTTCTGATGCTCAATGACACTTTCAAGTTCCTAGACTCTCATTTTAGTTCCACATATAAGTGCCATGTTTGTCCCTTGTGATCAAAAGATTACTCCTGTGGTATAAGCCTCTCATCCTCAGACAGTGTCATCTTTAGAAAGACAGAAGTGGTTGGGACTAAAAGGCTTTCCTTTGTACTGCCTTGCAGGGGAGGAATTATTCTTATACCACAATGTCCTCAAAAGGAAAAGTAGGTGGGAATAAAGGAGCTTTCTCTTGTACTGCCTTACAGTGAGGAAATGTTTCCTTGCGCACCAGGGCAAAATGTCTTTTTAAACCTCTGGAGGCATGGCTAGGACCTTCATCAATGGCAGGGGGAAACGCATTGCCACAGTTGGCTGGGCCTGTCAGGACCATCGTCTCGGGTGTGGCACATGGCTTCCCAGGTAACATCAAGATACTCTTGGTAAGAAAAATCACTGGACAGAGAAAATTGAGAAGGGTGACAAGTTTCCACCAATCTTGGGACCTGGGCCTCCACTTACTAGTTACATGACTTTGAGGAAGTTCCCTTTTCTTTCTAAACTTCAGTTTCCTCACCTATAAAATAGGAATAAAAATAGTAACACAAAAGGGACATAATATGTGTAAAACAGTAGGTATGATGCCTGGAACATAGAAAGCACTCAGGAAATGCCATTTCTTGTTAGCTGCCATGGTGCTACCAAAAATACAAAGTATAGAACTGCTTATGTTAAGAAAAGCCACCTTTCCTTGTTTTCTTCTAAGAGTAACCTTTTGAAAGGAAAAAAAAAAAAGGCATAAAGATAGTGGGTGGTACCCACATGAGTGAATGCTTGGTGAGGAGGCAAGGGCAGTATGTGAAAGCCAGTGGCATAAAGCTTAGTTTATTTCTGTGATATTAGATTTGATTCCAACCTCTGAGTATTGCTGATTAGGAAAGTTTGTGTTTTTCCTGTCAGTCTGTTTCATCTTTATGATATAATTTAGACACACTGAGATTTAGGTTTTCATCTTTTCTTATAATTCATTAAAATGTTTTTAAGAAAAAAGGAGCTTTTTGTTTCAAATTTCAAATGGCATCACTTGATTTCACTAAAGTATGATTTTTTTTCATTCATAGTACTACTTATTTCAACAGTTACATGTATTTCACTATGCATCCGATTTTTTAAAAGTTGCTACTTTATCGTATTTTTCTCCCTTATATTAGTGAGCCTATTTTTTCTAATTTTACTTTTATAACATGTGAAAGAAAGCAATCAAATCTGTGATTCTACTGTTCTTTCATAGAACTAGGAAAGACATTCTTTGTGCTATAGCTTTTACAGGAAAGAGATAATTTGTAGAGCTCGTTTTTGGTGTTTGTTTTATTTAAGTAATTGACTACTTAAATATTTGAGTCTGAAACAGATCTATTTAGGAATTTCTATATCCATCTACCTTAAAGTGGAATGACTCCATCTGTTGTAATAATATCATGCTCCTGATAGTTGATTGCATTAAAAATAGATTGAAAGAAAACTACCTCCATTTGCTTTTAATTCATGACCGATCCATTTTGGACACAAGAGCCCTTCTCTGTCACTTGCTATGTTATCAACAATATGAGACTTAGCATTGAGTCTAGGTTTCTCCAGATCATATTTTATTGCAACTATTTATAAGATGTGAGCATAAGTTGTCTATCATTTCATTCTTTTATGAGACTTGTGACTACATATACTTGAACCTATGGAATTTTCTGACTTTCAATAACTATTCATTTCTGTGACTGCTTGTCCTGACTAACCCCTCCAGCCCCTGTCCCTTCTCCCACAGCCCCCGCCCCCCCAACCACCACCAAACCTGACTGATGTTCCAGTTACAGTTAAGTAGAACCACTGCAGGGAGACACTGACAACTTTCCCAGAAAGGCCTCTGGGCTTTGATAAGGAAGTAATTCCAAACTATGCTGAATTGGGGGGAGGCACAATATCTGAATTGATAAATCTTGTCTGGACTTCCCAGCTCTGCTCTTGTTTCAACTTCCTATGCTGCAATCTGAATCTCTTCTGGAATCCTAGAGGACTGCAAAAAGGACAAAAGAAAATTCTTTGATTGTTATAAGGTTTATGACCTTCCCTTTCATGTTTGGCAGTGGAGAAGGATTCGTTTCTTTCCTAACAATTAGTAAATGCCTTTGAGACACCAACATTACATTAAACAAAAACACCGAAGAACAACTTCTGCTTAGTTAGGAATCTAAAATTATGTACATTTGGGGTAGAAAAGGGAAAGTGGGCATTGAAAAGCAGGCTACTTTCCAAGTTATACGCTCACATGATCAATAAGCTCCCCAGGCAAATCAAGGCATTTATTTGTCCTTTCAAAAGTTTTATATAATTTAATAGCCCAAATATAAGAATTTCAGAAATTCTCATGATATTAATAATTGCACAAATACTGTTTATCACTTCAGAAACTCTTCTGTAATAAATATTTAAAATCTGAAGTATTGAGGAACATTTGGAGAGAATGTAACTTTATAAGATTCACAACTTTAGAATCCATGTTAAAATTAGAAAAGTAACATTAAAAAATATCTATATTTCAAACTTAGGAGAAATGGATCACTATTTGTCGAGGAGCAGGAAAACACTGGAGTGGATAATGTTCTTCCCTTTATATATTTTATGGAATAAATATTAAGAAAACTAATATCCTATTATATTTACTTTAAAATCCTTTTTCTCCCCCAAACAGTCTTAATGGGACAGACTGAAAACTCCCCTCTATCTATTGAAGTGCTATGCTTAAGTCCCAATCGGTCATCCTCTCTGTATCCCCCTACCCCCTTTAGGCTCTCCAAAGGAAATCAGGTAGCTCTGTCACTCAAAGGGGATTTATTGTGCTACTGTACTTAGATCTCCCTCTGGAGCTATCCAATTTTGCCCTATCTCTTCCTTCCAAAGGAAAATAGATGAGCTGGCTAAACTGTTAGATCTGACTTCTGGATTCTCCACAGACTTCTGTCCATGAACTGAAACCCTAGCTGAAACAACATCAAAGACATGAATTTCAGTTTTTTCCCAGAGTGACAGTCTATACCAGTGTTTTATTACCTGTCAGATACTTGGGACTAAGGAAATTTATTCTTACATATGAGTAAATTAAAAATAGGATATTAAATTGGAAAATATTCCTACAAAATAAATATTCCTAATATTTGAGTCATGCAGAGGGTCCAACATAGACTTAAGCTAAAGGAACATTTTTTCAAAAATATAAACTTACTATTATATATATATTCCTGAGAAAAGATTAGGAAGTTGTTTTTATAAATGCTCTGTAGGGAAAAGGAGGAAAGTCGAAGGGTTTATAAATATTCTTTTTGTGTATTCATTTGTTTTCAGGTGACTTCAATGGGCCATACCCTACGCTAGATATTTTGTATTTCAAATTACCTCATTGAATTCAATTATCTCATCTATACTAATATAGGCATCTTTATTTCAGTTTTACAGAAGAGGAATCTAAGCCTTTGGAAATCAAATAATTTATCCAAGGTACTATAGTTTGCATCAAATTTAATCTGTCTCTATAACTCATACTCCATTATACTGATATCCCTTTGGAAATGTAGATAGAAAGAGAATATTCTGATATATAACTTCCATTACTAACTTTACAGTACTAGCAGTAGGTGTAATCTATTAAGGCTAAGAGAATGGGCAAAGAATTCTTTAAAAAACTTATGCCATATATTTTCAATTATCCAATATTTCCTGGCTTATATTTGCTTTATTATTAATAATATAATAAAGCTAGAAAAACAGTTAAGTAGGAAAACTGAAGTAC